>NW_028120191.1:0-17744 GCF_965178545.1 Coloeus monedula
GACACTGCTCTCACCAGCAGAATTAGGGTGCAGGCAGGGGAGGATCCTGGGTTTAGTCACAGCCCTGCTAGGATCTGAGAAGGGCACTCACCTTGTCAGGGAGGGATGAAGAGGACAATCCTCCTGAGAAGCCCTGGCTCCGGATTAGGGTGGAGATGGGAGGCAGGATGGCAAGCACGGGAGGCGAAAAAGTTTCTAAAATGAAAATAAAAACGAATGTTGAGCTAGGAAACACACCATCTTCTAGTCCTGGGGTGTAGAGGAAAGCAAATCACAGGGAATTACAGTTATCTGGGATTTTAACAGGAGTGTACATGACAGCTCTGTAAAGCCGGGAGCCACAGGAGCACTTCCTAAAACAAATAGCTCAGTAGACCTTATTGCAGAGGCCACTTTTACAAATTTCCACGCGACTGAGCTGTGCATCTGTTCTGTTTGTACTGCCTGCAGACACTGCTATAAAGTACTGTACATTGATGTAACTGAGCGAAGGAGACAATGATATAACCATGCACTGTACAAGATTTATTAAAATAGTTAAGTTATAACTCCATCTCTGTCTCTTTCACTGGGTTTTCATAATGCTTTGTCACTGAGAGTCTCAGAAACTCAGCAGAATGTCTGAAACCACACATTTCCTTTTGGGTTTGGGGACTGACATTCAACAGGAAGGATGTTACGGCCTGGATAGCTGTGTCTTAAGAATAGGGGCAAAGCATGAGAAGGCTGCACAAAAGCACATTCTTGCCTCTCTGGAAGGGGAACGACTGTGGCAGCTGTCCCAAGTGGAACCATACAGAAAGAGGGAACAGCATAACCCCATGACTAGGAGCCTGTTACACGGATTCTCCAACATTTCCAGCCAAGAGCCATCCTGTTTCCAGAAGCAAAAGTTTGTCTTCTCTTTTCCTTAACAATTAAATTACCCAGCTGAAATAACTGGTAATTCCTTCTGTAGATGTTTTGGAGAGTACAATTTCCAAGTGGGCCCACACTAACAAGATCACCTCTTTTACAGCCTAAATAAAGTTCAGGCGAACCACGAGCCCAAAACACCTGCCTTACTGGGCCGAGGGCTCTCTCAGCGCCTGGAGCTGCACTCGATAAACCATTTCGAACCTTGCCACAACGGCGGGGAAGGGAGCCCAGAGCGCTCAGCTCCTGCAGCGGGGCACCACCGACGCGGCCCCGAGCCTTCCCTCACGGCCGCCTCCCTCAGGGGCTGCCCGCCGCCACCTTGCGGCACCGGCCGCGCCCGGGCCCCGCGCGGCCACGAGGGACGGGTGGCTCAGGGGCGGGTCGGGCGCCGTACCGGCCGCGGGGAAGACTGCCGGGGGTTCTGGCGACACGGAGACTCCGGGGACAGGAGGTTCCGGGCCCGAGAGATCTCGGGGCCAGGAGACTCCCCCGATACGCTCCGTCGGGGACGATGGCGGCGTCACGGTCGCCAAGGCGAACCCCCGCCCGGCCCTCACGAACCAGCCAATCAGAATCGCTCTCCCTCCCGCTGCCCCGCCTCGGCTCCTCCCGGCCTCGTCCGTCTCCTGTCCGCGCTCCTGATTGGCCGCTGCCGCCCAGCCAGGCTGGGATTGGCGGCGGGCGGCGGGAGCGCGCGGGCCGGTGGCCTTCGGGCACGTACCGTCCCTCCTGGGCGCGCGAGTCCCCCGGAGCCGCGGACGTGTCGGTGTCCCCCGTGAAGCGGCAGAAGGTGGAGTCGGCGCTGGACCAGCTCAAGCACCACACCACGGTGGTGGCCGACACCGGGGACTTCAACGGTGAGAAGCGGCATGAGGGGATCCTGTCTCCGCAGCTTCTGCTTAGCCCCCTCTCCCGCCCCTCTTCACGGAGAGTGGGCGAGCCCGGCCGAAGGGGCGCGCGCTGCGGGGACCGACCCACCCTGGGGCCGGAGGGGGGGCGAGCGGGACGGCGCTCGGTCGCGGCGCTGGGTCTCCATCCCAGGGCAGACCCCGCCGTGATTTCTCCCAGTTTGCCCTCGAGTGTGCCCTGACCACTCCGTTCAGCTCTGCGTGCTGTCAAGGAGAAGTGCCAGACTGAAGCCAGGCTCTGCTGCTCTAATTAATTTTGGGTTTTCTTCCAGTGGGCTGTCTAGATCTGGGACTTGTTTGGGGTTTTTCAGACTCACGCTTGGACGGGGCTTGGAGCAGCCTGGCCCAGTGGAAGCGAGTGGAACTGGATGAGCTTCAAGACTCCTTCCAACCCAAACCATTCCAGGATTCCATGATATGCTTAAAAACTGATTTGGGGTTGGAGAGAAAGAAGGGAAATGATGCTTTTTATTTGTTTCACTTGAGCTGTACATTGATCTTTTCCCTTTTTGCATTTCCAGGATGCAGAAAGTGAGAAGGAACTTGAGGAGATGTGCTCGGTCCAAGAGAAATAATTTTGAAAAAACTCATCTCACTGGATACTGCAGCAACAGTAAAATCCCAAATGGATTTCATGATCCTGACAATTCTGAGTGCACTTCAGGGATAAGGCACAAGATCTTACAGAAAAACAGATGCAGCAGCACACATCCAGGAAAACATCTTGGAATTAATGGCATAAAATCGTGGTTTATTTTCCTGCATCTGTTTGATTTTAGGATCCCTAAAAATGTTACATTCCTAGCATCAGGGGTCAGGGGGTAATTTAGAGGTAGTTGGTGATAAATATTTTTGGTTAGATGTAGGGCAGATATTTATGCCTTACATAACTCTGTAATATAAATATGTATTATATATTAGGGCATATAGCTATCTATTTATATATAACCTATTTTTTATGTGTGCCCAGATATAGTTTATATCAGACACTGTGCCTGTCTAAAGGCCTTGCTACTGCGCTCCTAACTCATTCCTGAGGAAAACATCAGGCAAAAGTTGTTAGGTTTAACTGGTTCCTCTTTTCCTTAATAATTATTTTACTCAGTTGGAATAACTGAGAACAGCTGTTAGAGATGTGCAGTTCCCAGTGGGACCAAGGCACTTTTTTGCACAACGCAGAGTGGCATTTAAGGTACTCAGTAGTCAGAGAAGTGAGGATTAGGATTTTGAATGCTCTTGGGCAACAAGGCTGGCCAGAGATCCCTCCTAACTCACTGTGGGACAGCAAAAACCCCACAGCCAAGGGTAACCAGGGATTGTGGGGATGGAGAATTTAATGGCATCAGGTGGCAGCAGTGCCAGTTCAACTGATAAAAAAGTAAATCCACAACTGCTCTAGAGGAGTATTGTTCCTGGACGTGTGTAAATACAGGGACACCTCTTTACTCTCAACTGAGGGAGGTTTGTGGTTGTGGTGCCAGTTTACCCTTGAGAGTTCCAGGCTTTATTTCAGCTCCCCTAGCCCGGCCTGATGTGCAGCAGTGGTGCGAGGGCCGGAGCCGTTCGCTGGCTCTGGGAATGCAGATGCCATCATGGCCCAGTGGGGGGGGGAGCTTAGGCTGTGGTGGCAACCTAGGAAAGGGATCAGATGGCTCCTGGAACTGCCCAGAGTGCAGGAAGGGAGGGGGAAGTGAACTGGTCCCACAGACCCCTGCTGGGCTATGGTTCTGGGCCAGGCCCATCAGAAAAGTGGCAGCATCAGTGGCACCTCAGTTGTTACTGTCCTTGGAGCTCTCAGGATCAGGATGAAATCATGTTCATGCACTACTGGGAAAGCAGGGAGCAGGATCAGTGCTCTAACTCTCTACACTCTCGCTCCAGGAGTGCCTTGGGTCATGGCAATTTCATGTGTGGAATAGTTTCCTGTGTCTGCCTGGGCAGCTGCAGTTATTGCACAGGCATTCAGGGCTGACAGTTCCCTGCAGGGAGAGCTCAGCACATGTGCCCAGAGGCAATCCCAGCATCTGCAAGAAAGAAAGAAGCAGCAAAAGGTGATTGCTTCTCTTTCAAAGTTATTTCAAGTGCTCACACCCAAACCAACCTTTGCTCTTGATTCTGGCCAGGTGCATGGTGAGCAGTGGGCACAGGTCATGTCATCCATGCTGGTGTGAGTGATGCTTTCTGGGGGAAAGCAGCTGATCTCCAAAGTTCCCTTCCTGCCCTGTGCCTGATCCGCACAGGAGAAAACCTCTTCCAGGAAGGGATTGTGCTTCCTCTAATCCCATTTGCCCAGTCTGTTCCATGGGGATATTGCCAGCCTGGGGCAGCAGAGGCACACGCAGCTCTCAGCACTCTCTGCTCCAAGCACAGCTCTGGGCTCCTTTGCACACTGCCTCTGCCATGGGGGTTTTCTCCAGGAGAAGCCAAGGAATTGCTCCTGGAAGGGTGCGGATTAAGTTATCCCAAAGGGAAGCAAAGAATAAATATCTCATTTTTCCATCAAAATGCTCATGCTCTTTCCTACAGATGATTTCAAGTTTTTCCCACAAGCTACCCACCTACCCATCATCCCATTTTTACCCCAAAAAGTAATTTTCTCTGTCCTCCAGAATGTCTCAGTGTCTATCCCCAAAATTTTCACTGTGTCTCTGCAAGTGACTACCTCAGTTTACCTCATGCTGTTCATTCTCTTCCCTGGGGATTGCTTCAGATTTTCCCTCCAAGCTGTCCCTGTCTGTGCACTTCTGATTTCTTCTTTTTTACAAGAAAGTATTCATTCACTACTCTGGAGATTAGCTCCAGTTTTACCCCCCCAAAATTGCCCTAACATTCACTAGTCATTGCCTGATTTTTACCTCACTATGTTCATTCTCTCCCCCTAGAGATAACCTCAGGTTTTACCCCCAGTATTTTCCCTACCTGCCCACTAACTATTTACTCTTTTTGACCTATAAATATTCTCTTTCTACCCTGGAGATTTCATCAAGTTTTACCCTGAAATATTTCACTATCTTTCCAGTACTGTCTCACTTTACCTCAGGATGTACGCTCTCCCTGCCACACATCACCCCAGCTTTCACCTCCAAAATTATTGCTACTTGTCCACTACTTATTACCTGATATTCACCTCAGTATGTCCATTCTCTGCCCAACAGGTCATTTTAATTTCTACCCCCCAAAACTTGTCCAACCTGTCACCTAGTGACTGCCTCAGTTTACCTCAAAAATGTTGTCTCCCCTAGAGATTACCTCAGACTTGACCCCCACATTTTTTCCCTGTCTGCAAGTTACTACCTCCATTTAACTTCAGTATGTTCATTCTCTGGACTACAGACTCAAGTTTACTCTCAATCTCCCTGCCTCTCCAACACTGATTACTTCCTTTTTACCTCAAAAGATTGATTTATTTTCTACCATGGAGGTTACATCAAGTTTCACCCCCAGAATTTACTAATACTTCCACAACTGATTCACTCAGTTTACCTCAACAAGTGTTCATTCCCTCACCTAGAGGTGACCTTGTATTTTACCCCCAAAGGTTTCCCTACCTGTGCACAACTGATTGCTATAGTTTACTTCAAAATCTTCATGCTCTCCATTACAGGTCACCTCAAGTTCACTTCAAAAGTTTTCCCTACCATTTCCATTAGTGATTATCTCAATTTTTACCTCCAATAAGTCATTCTCTACCTACAGAAGACACTGGATAGTAAATCATACAAAGATCTAAAACACTGCACAAGAAACAGCAGAAAGTTTTCCATGAATAACACAAGTTCCTTTTTTCCCCTCCTCTGCCTAGGACTGCTACCAGGAGACAGGAGAGCTGCTATCAACACTCAAACCTCCCAAGCGTTGCTATTGCTCAGAGAGCTGCGCCGGCACTGAGCTACTCCCATGCGCCTGCAGGGCTCTGGGGAGGGGCAAGACGACCTCCCACTCCTGCCTGGAGAAATTTCAATGCCCTAAAAAGTCATTTCCCTTCTCTCTCTCTGACCCACGGCCAAAGCAGCTGTGTAGAACAACATGGACTACTCATGGAAGGGATGATTCAGTTGTGGGAAAAACGCTAAAGAAGGCCTATCACCCCAAATTTCAGGGTGAAAACACACTGCTTGTTAACAGGAGCACACAAACTCATTTAAACCAGAGAGCAAACTGCACACCAGGAAAAGAGCTGAAAGATAGGCCCTGCCTTGATTGATAATTCCAAAGGAAATTCCCCACAGATCATAGGCAATTACCTATAATTTTACCTCCCTAATCACTGGATTTCTGACTTGGGTTGCTGTGGAAGTGTTTCACAGATGCCTTGAGGGGTCAGGGGCTTGGCTGGATTCTTTGTGGTTAGTCCTGACAGGCCCAGGCCAAACCCACCCACCTGCATTGCTGCTCCACCCCAAATTTGCATGAAATACTGAGAACAGTTTATAAATACTCCCCTTCTCTGTCCTTCCTGACACATCCATGGAGCAAATGTACTCTATCCATTGTTCCCAAGAGCACCTCTCCAGCCCAAATCCCAGTTTTCACCAACACAAACCAAACAGACCTAAGACAATTATTCCATCAGTGCCTGCAATTCTGAGCTCCCTGTTCCCTGCCACTCACACAGCAATCTCACCTCAGCCCAGAGACTCCCTGTCCCCAAAGGGAAACACAACCTGATAGGGCACAGCTCTGGCACCACATTTCCCCTTGTTCCTGGAAAGCCCTAGGTAAATCCAGTCCCTCAGACCTTGCATCCCTGAACACCAGGAGAGCTGGTGTTTTACCCAGATCCCAGCGCCCTGCACGGCTGCGCTGACACGAGCACAGGCCGATCGCTCTGCCCAGCACCATCCCTCATTTTCCTCCCATTGCTCCCCAAGGGTCCCCAAAGCACCCCAGCGTGTCTGTGCCGGGGCCAGGGCCTGCCCCGACCAGAGGCTGTCACCCAGCCTTGCACCTGCTCCCACCCCTGGGAGAGCTGGGAATGCACTGAGAGCTCGGCTCCCCAGTCCTCAGACACACAAATAATGCCCAACCTGCCCCTCTGGGCACAGCCAAACACCACAACTCCATCATCCCCAAGGAACTCTGGCAGTCGCCTCTTCACCTCTGCCCTTTTCCAAAGGACACAGGTAGGACTGGGCTGTCAGAAATGGTATTCCCTAGGCAGTTCATCCCAGCAGAAAGGAGAAGAGGAACCCTGTGTCCCTCTGACTGACCCCACAGCATGGGCAGGACCAGCTGGGTTCTTCGTATTCTAAATTTTAAAATGAACTGAAGAACCTGAAAGGCAAAAAACAACACACACATAAGGTTAGAGCCAGTCAACACACACAGACAGACACACTCTCAGACACCCCTTCTTCAGTTTACACGCTGACTGCAGCCCTTACTAGAAACACTCCCCCCAAAAGAAGATGCTTTAACATCTTCTTCCATCTGCTGCTCCTTGATGTGGAACAGTAGATCCTGGGAAAATTGGTAGCATCAGTGACCATAGGGATCAAAATTTGCCTTAGGGACCTGCAAGACAGCATGAGGCAGTCTGCAAGTAGCTGACAGCTAGGAGTTATCCCCACACCAGGCCCATAAACTTTCTACCCAAAAGCCCATAGACAGGAGAGGAGAGTTCTAAAACTGTTCAAACTAGCCAGGACTGAATGTGCCAGGGCAGGGCAGCTCCAAGCATAAGTGGCACATGGACACACAGTGCATCAAATATAAGCAAAGATGACATGAAGACTTGAGATAACGCTTCAGAAGATAAATTTTTGAGACCAGGATGCTTTGAGGCGACAGAAGCTACAAAACTACTGTAGTGAGGAGGGTCTAGTACACTTCATACAGAAGTCCAAGGGAACGGCACATGAAAAAAAAGATACTACCAAAACTGAGAAGGAAGATGGATAGGAACACCTTGTGTACTTCTTCTGGTCTCAAAAAGCAAAACCATTAAAGATGCCAGAATAAGCCCAATCCAGGAAAGTATGCAAGTGCTCCTGCTGCCAATATGGCCCATAACAATGCCTGTAAAGCATTGAGACATCACAAAGCCCTATGACACTGAAGACAACGGACACAGACCACATAACATAGACACAAACTGAAACTGCCCAGCAGTTTTACCTGATGGACCCAAGATTGCTAGTGCAAGATGAGCCAGAGGCTGATGACGCCAAAGGAAAGAAGGCTCTACGGCAGTAGTACGTGACAGTGAAAGGTAAACTCCTTATGAGAAGTTAGTGCCAAAGCTGGTAAGAGGATGCTCAAGAAGTGCAGTAGGCCTAGAGAAGGAGGCAACGACTGCCAGCTGATACAAAGGGATCCCTAGAGAAGGATTCTGCTGCCAAAGGCTGAAGTGACATCACAAAACATGACCGACCCACAAATGGCCAAGATGCAAGATGTCCACGTGCTTGCTATGCTCAAAAGTGCTCAAAAGCATGGCTACACTGAAGAGTAGGCAAAATTTAGACCATGGCAATCGTGCCAGACCCGAAGGCAGGCTCCTCGGGTGAAAAGATCGACAATGACATCAAGACTCAAAATCCAATGATGCAAAGCTCACGAGAACATGGAGATGGGTTGGAACTGCCCGGCCCGGCAAAGGCTCGAGTGATGCTGAAGAGAAACCCTCTCTCCCTTAACCTCCAAGGGGCCTGGCCCACTACAGCCCTCTCCTCTCAGCTAACTTCAAATTGCCTCCTGTGATTCCAAAGGTTTTTGCCTTCTCCCAACCAACAGTCCCCACACTTAGCTCTCTGAAGACCAGCAGACGAAATCCATCCTCAACAGAAAAGAATGCTTCAGCACCGTGGATGTCAATACATGGCCCACAGCCCACTTGGGTGGCTGCAAAAGATGGAGAATAATGACAAAATTCAGACTGTGATGACACGTCCCAGAAGTGACCCCTTGCACAATGCCTCTCTCCCTCATAACTGCTGAGGCTCATCGCTCACCAGCCGTTTCCAAACTTAGGCTCTGCACCTACTTGTAGTACCTAAGACAACAAAACAGAAACTGCGACTATTGCCCTCCAGAAGAATAAATGCACGGGCTGGGCTCCTTCTGCACCACTGGCCCAGGCTCACCTCAAATCTCCATCCGACTCTGGAGGTGGCCCGGACGATACCCGCAAAGCGAAAAGGGACACGCTTCGCATGCTGCCACGTACCTCTCACCTATCAGTCGCCCCACCTAAATGCCAGCTCACCTGCTCGCCTCTGTCCCTTGGCATGCCCAGGGCAGCAGCAGCACCTGCAGAGAAGCAAAGCAAAAAAACATGCTGAGAGACTGAAACCACAGCCTCCCCGCTCCAACTCAAGTACACCACACCTATAGCTTAAGCTTGCACCCACCTGGCCTCCAGCATCCCAGGGCTGGGACACCTTCCCAGTGGACCACCTAAAATGCACAAACAAAAACGGATGCTTCGAGCTGCACCAGAAACTGATACCCAAGCAGTAACAACTCATTCTGGCCACCAGTCACCGCTCACCTCGCTCCATCGACCTTGACCACTGATCTTCAGCATTACTTCCTACAAATAAAGATGAAGAACAAAGCTGTAACACAGTCACCATTTACACTTGGCATGCAAAGACAAACGGTGACTGACCTTCCTGTGGGAACCACCTCACCTGGTATGGGGCACTCTGCCACAGATTCAATCCATCTGCATCTGAAAGAAAGTGATGACAAAAGTCAAAGTACTGCATCATAACTTAGCAGCTCCAAACATTTTGTGTTAATCTAGAAATACCATCTTGAGTCCAACTAATCCCTACATTACAAATGTCAAGTCCCTAGGACTTATCCTATTACACCTACACCCAGACTATGTAGCAGGGCAAAGCAGCCCCAGGCCAAACACACAGACACCTGTGACACAGGAGATGACAAACAAGGGGATGCAACAAGGAGAGGAAAGTCTCAGCAAGAAGAATTACCAATGACATGACCTAGATGAGGCCGATGAGGCTCAAAGAACTCTGGCAGAAAAAGACCCTAACAGAAGGACTTATGCCAAGCACTGCAAAGATGGATGCCTGAGGATCGTACGGTTGGAATCCTCTACCTATCCTCACATTCTCCCAAGTCCTAATCTGTTATAAGGGACCGTTGCAGTGCACAGCTGTCAATACAGCTCAGAACAAGACTGTAAAAGGTGTCTGACTCAATAGTGCTAAAGAGAGATGCGATTCCGATGCATGTCCGAGCTTGCAAGTCAAAGGTTCAAGGGTACCAGCGTCGGGCCAAGGAACGCAAAGGAGCTGCTGAGGATGATGCCCAGCATTTCTGATAAGCCCCTCAAAGGGGTAAGGCAAAAGACATGTGACACAAGATGCCCACAATAGAGACACAGAACACACAATAGACAAGTGACACAACACGCACCGGGACTGCTCTGCCATGCACACCTTAGCATTGCGATCAACAGCGAGACTTTGCCTTTACGTGGCCTAAGGGCCCCTCTCGTGGACATCCCCATCTCCAAAGCTAATTCAAAGATCCCTCCCACCAAGTCCTGACCCAGCACCCCACTCTCATCCCCCTCCCTGAGGTGTAGCCCTCGACTTAGCTCTCAGATATCCAGGGATGCAAATCCTCATCAGGTGCAAAAGAAGGCCACCTCATCATCTGGGAAGTTCCTGCCCTCAGAGGGCTGTTCTCTCTCAGTCTACTACAATAAAGAAAACCAAACATCAGTGCCTGAACTCAGCAGCACATCAGCCAAAACCCAACAATTCCACTACTCACCGGCTCCTGAGAACGCCCCGGTCCTTGGCTCATACTCTGTGGCCACACTCCGAGGCCGACGTCGCAGGGTATCCCTGGGTTAAGGGGAGACAAGGTGATGTGGCATTGCTGAAACTTGAGGGGACCCTCGCTCCTCCCTCCCTCCCTCCCCGACTCGCCACAACTCCTCAGCCATTGCCAAAGGCTGCCCAGATGGCACCTTCAAACAGAAAAGGTACAGGCTTCATTGCAGAGCCCTGTAATACTTCTGGAAGGCTCACAGGGACAGGCAGCTCAAGGGTGATAAACTGGCTCCATCAGCTGGTCCATGAGGGGGTTCAGCCCCTGTAGGCATAATACAAGTGGGCCACCTAAAACACACAAATGGATGCTCAGACAATGCATGCTTTGAGCTGCCCCAGAATTTGGCACCCAAGCAATAACTGGTTGCGTCCACTGGTCACTGCTTACCTCACTCACTTGACCTTGACTGCTGATATCCAGGTTTACTTCCTAAAAACAAAGACAAAGAACAGCCCTGCAACATAACCAAAATGAAACACCACCCCTGAAAAGCTGAATGATGACCAACCTTCCCAGGGGAGAAGGGGCAAAACAAAATGGAAAGGCACATGCCCATGTAGTGTCCAAAAGGGTTGCATTGCCGAGATAGGTTCCACCTGAAAGTGCTCGACTGTGACCTCTTTCTGCAAGGGTGTCTGTCATGTTGGAGTAGCAATTTGAATGCTGCAGACCACCTGTAAAACACAAAAAAAAAAAAATCAAAGGCTACTTATAGTTTCATCACTAATACAACAACTCCAGTAGCATCCAGTTCTGTGCTGGAATCAATACTCATCCAGCTCATGGTCCCCCCAGTGCCAATACCCTGCTGTGCCAAGTGCTTCGCATCTTCAAAATGAAAATCCCAACAGTGAGGTAAACATAGAGCCCAAAGTCAGGCCGTAGCTTGGACTTCAGGCACTGACCCACCTCGTTGCTGTGCTCCTCTGGTCTCCTCCATTCATATCAGGTTTACATGCTCTCCCTCTGCAAAAGAATTATTTGTCAAAGTTACCCAGACAGACAGGGAAAGCTTAGCCTTTCCCAAGTTCTCATTCCTCAAAGCAAACTGCCTAGGATCCCACAAGAGTGGGCCTTAGGACAAACTACTATGAAACTGCAAGACACCACTGCACCACTCCCACATCTCCACTGAACACCACACAGACTGGCCACAGTCACTCCATCCGAGGCGTGGCTCAGGTGGCTGAGCAAAGCAAAAGGCTACCTATAAAGTCTCCTTTCTTCTCCACCTAACACCCCCCCCCCCCCCAAGACTACTCTACAGAGCAGAGCAATTCCAGGCTAGACACAAACTCAAACAACACATTATACTACAAGCAGTGTGACATGAGAATGATAAAAAAAAGCTCTCAGCAAGAAGAACGATAGCAAGGACAGGGACGATGCCAAAAAAGATAACTGATGGTATGGCAATGGTGGATGAAAGAGGCTCTAAGGAGCAGAAGAAAAGACTGGAACAGTGACCTGTTCTAAGAACTGTCAGTCACAATGATCAAGATGGCTGTGAGAGACAAGGCCACATTTAGAATGCTCCCATATCCTGACAATCTTACAAGCCCCAGGACATTACAGCTCATGGCTGGAAAGGATGGATGGCAGTACAGCCGGGAACAAGGCCTCCAAAGAGATCCGACTCAATGCTTTCAAGATGTGATTCCAAGATGTGGCCAAGCCCACTGGTAAAAGAACAAGTGATATTGGCATCCTACCGAGAAGTACGAAAGTTCAAGAAGCTAGAGATGATGGCCAA
This sequence comes from Coloeus monedula, assembly GCF_965178545.1. Lineage (NCBI taxonomy): Eukaryota > Metazoa > Chordata > Aves > Passeriformes > Corvidae > Coloeus > Coloeus monedula. Next base: position 12,397 of record NW_028120191.1, read on the forward strand.
TGCTTATGATGAGCCCCTTAAGGGTAAAAGGCAGAGAGATCTGATCCAAGGGAAGCCAAAGACACAGAACACACACCGGACAAGACAACACACACTGGAACTGCTCTGCGCTGCACACCCTACAGTTGCAGTCAAAAGTAGGGCTACTCCCTTTAGCTTACCTAAGAAGGCCCTTGGAGAGCATCCCTTTCCCCTACACTACTTTTTAAATCTCTCCCAGCAATTTCCAACCCACTATCCTGCTATCATCCCTTCTCCGGGCCCCAGCCCCCAACTTAGCTTTCAGATGACCAGTGATGTGAATCCACACTGGATGCAAAGGAGTCCACCTCAGCCATCTCCAAAGGCACTGGGATCACCAGGTTGGCCTCTTAGTCAGCTATGACAAAGAAAACCAAAATCAATGCACCAGTGTAGTGGCATACAAGCCAAATCCCAACAAGTCAGCTGCTAACTGGGACCCTGCTCCCGCTCCCACTCATACTTGCAGTCTTTAACTTACCTATCAGAAGCCTCCATCTCCAATGTCATCTCTGACCCAGGGTAGCTCCCTCTTGCAGCACAATAAACCTGCTGAAAAATTTGGAGTGTAATACTGACACAATCTGGAATTTCAGGAAATTGCAGTGCTTCTAAGAAAAACAAGGCAAAGAAAAAAAAAATACAAAAATACAAAAAGCACCAAGCACCTTAACAACCTTGAACACTCGATGTAAAAATCATGAACTATGCACTCAATGCTATCTTCTTCACAGTGTCTTCAAAGCCTCTATTGCTTTAGATGCCAAAAGCACCTGTTGAAAGAAAGCTGAGAAAACCTGAATGACCCCCCCCCCCCCTTCATGGAAATAAAAAGACACCCTCACCCCCACTAACCCCACAGAAAGAATGAGCCTCTTTTTACCCAGGGCTGGGGTTAATATACCCCTGGCCGGGCCCGCCTCTCGTTCCCACAATGCCCGGGAAAAGGGAGGAGGCAATTTTACCAGAAGGGATAAAAGCACTGGGAGGAGCTGCAGCTGTTTGGCTGCTCTGCCTTAAATTCCAGGTGAGTAAAGGGCTCTGTAGATGCCTTCTGTTTTACTACAGCTGCATCCACTGAAAGGGTAAAAAAGCTTCTTGTTTTGGCAGCGTAGACACATGAGTTGCATGATTCCTTGTTAAGTTCTGTAATTGTTCATTGGTGGCTATTGAGTCACAGGACTATGGAGGGTGGAGAAGAATAGTAATAATATACATGGTGTAACTCCTGTTGGGGTCTCTAATTAGGGATGTATTCATTATAAATAAAACTGAAAAAATAATGGGCTCTCTGGCAGCAGGAAGGTTTTGTGAGTGCTGGGCTTGCTCCCTTGTGAGAGATTAGGTGCCAGTACCCAGCTAGAAGTGCCCTGAAGTACAGATTTAAATTCTTAAAATGCTGAAAAAGGGGGAGCTTCCTTCAATTGAACCCCTTAAAATGAGAGACTAGGGAGTGTTTGTCTCTACTTAAATAGATGCCATAGCAATAAATGGGTTCTCTCCTCTGAATCCCCTAAAATACTGGAAAAAGAGGGATTTTCCTTGCTTCAGGTCTCTCCAGTGATGGAAAAAGGGGGATTTCTCCCTCAATTCAAACCCTTATAAAGGAGGGACAACGGGGCTTTCCCCTCAATTTAAACCTTGGGATGATGAAAATGGGGGAGTTATGCTCAATTCCAATCAATAAAATAGCATTGTCAAGGTTTTCCCCTTCTATTTAAACTGGAGAATAATGGAAAATGGGGATTCCCTGTCAAGTGATACCCCTAAGAGCATGGAAAAGGCAGGGTTTTCTTCAACTGATGCCCTTAAAATTGCAGAGGAAGGGGATTCCCCCTCAATTTAAACACAGACAATTATGGAAAAGGAAGTTTTTTTTCCCTCCGTTTAAATCCCTTTTCTCCTCATAACCCCCCTTTTTGGGGGGGGGGGCACTGGGGAAGGGCTGCCAAGATGAAAGGGGAAAGTGGAATGTTTCCCTGGGACCCCACATGCTGCCCTGCCTGCTCAGGTGCTGCCCCTTGGCACGAGGGGTTTTCCCTGGGCATTTTCTGGGAGCAGTGCTCTGTGCCCAGGTGCCTCCGGCTGCTCCCCAGCTCCTGCCGGATGCTCCGACCATTGTCCCTGGAGGGACACTCGGGATGCCCCCATTGCCCCTCTGGACCAGCAGCTCCCTGCACAGGTGTGCCCGGGGAACCCTCGGAGAACGGCCTCTGGCAGGAGCCGCCCCCTCCTCATCCTGGCCGCTCACACCTGGGGCTGCTGCGGCTGTGGGGTCAGCGGCGTCGGGGGCGGGCGGGAGGCGCGTGGGCGCCGGCCAGCAGGCATCGGCGGGGACACCTCCGTGCCGCGCGCGCCGCGCCTCTCCCACGAGAGGTCCCCGCGCCCCGCGGTGCCGTGCCGGGCTCTCGTTCCCCCCCGCGCCGCCGCCGCCGCCTCGCCGCGCCCCCGCCGCCCCCCGCTCCCTCCGGCCCGGGGAGCTGCAGGAAAACGCAAAAGCATCGAGGAAGAGCGGGCACCGGAGCTGCCCGAGCCATCGGCTTGCCCGAAGGGCGGCGGCTGCCCGCAGCCGGGAGCAGCCACCAAGGATGGAGCTGCTGTTTGCCGGGAGGTGAGAGCTGGGGGCAGCCGGAGCCGGAGGCAGGCTTTCCCCGGCAGGAGGGGCCGGGAGGATTTCAGCTCGCAGCGGCTCTCGGTGGGTGCTGTTCCTGTCCCCAGGCGCCGATGAAATGGCAGCTCGGAGCAGCCTCGTGTGTCTGTGTGGAAGCAGCTCCGATGCTGGCAGCCAAATCAAATCAAATTGCTGTCAGATTTGTATTAAATGTGGTGTTTAAATCTGGAACTGCTCAGCTCCCCAGGTGGGAAAGTGCTTGGAGTAGCCAAGCTGAGCCGTTGTTGAGAATTCCAAGCATTGTGTCTTTACTCTCCTTAATACAGCGTTTAAATAATTGATACTTGATGGAGACAGTATCAGGGGGATTTGTTAGAGGGGCAGGGATGTTTTTTCACCTTGCAGTGTGTTGGGATAGTCAAGACTCCTTATGTCAAAATTAATTGATCTTCCTTCTTTTCCTTTTTTTTCCTTTCTAGGTTGTGGCTGAGTGGGAAGAATATTTCGGATAAAGAAATGAAATGCACGAGGGAAGCTTCGTGTTCCCGTGGAGATGCTTTAGGCGCGTGCAGCTTCTGAGCTGCACCGAAACTTGAGGCTCCCACAGAAGCTTCCTGGTAAGCCTGAGTGGGTTTACTGCATGGGGGTTCCAGTCACTGCTGGACATACTCTGAAGTCCTGGGAAAACATGGAACAATAGCTCTGAGTGGAAAAAATATATGCTCAGCATTCTCTAGGGAAAATTATAGTTGGCCTGTAAGTGTACCCCCATGTCTGCATTGGTTAAAAAGTCAGTCCCACACACTTTCCTGGCTGGTGTGAAGTTGTATAGTTCATCAGATCTGATCCAGTGTGTAAAGAAATGTTTACTGTGGACTTTCAGGAGATTATCAGCAGTCCTGGGGAGGCTGCTGAACTTGATCTCCCTGGATTGACAGAATGAATCCACATAGGATGCAGAGCAGGATGTGGTTTCTCAAACAGAATAGTGACATTCTCGAAGGAGGCTACAAGCAAAGGGAATCTTAATTTTAGTTATTGAACACAGAAACATTTATATCTGCTTATGCAACTCTTAGAAGGGAAGAAGAACATGGCCATTCTGTGCAGTCCTATGTGGAAGTGTACTGGCTCAAATTGTCTTTCAAACAGCCAACTGGCACCGGGTGTCACCTGGAAAAATTAAGTACTGGGGACACTTTACACTCATAAATGGCCTGACCTTGTGTACATGGAAATCAAGGGACTTCTGTAATGTTAGAATGGGTCTCAAATGATGGGTTTTTGCAGATTAGCAATCTATCCAAGGAATGATATCATAAAATTTTGTCTAGCAAAACCTGCTGCCAACATTTAAAAATATCTACCAAATGCTATTCCCGTTAAAACAGTCTTGTTAAAATTGTCTGTTCCAAACAGAACAAGATTTTACTATTCTTGGTGATGTCGTTTTCCTCCTCAGATTTCTGTGAAAGCATGTGTTTCACAAGGCATATCAAAGTTGTCTCATGGGCAAAAACATGTAAACATCAAGCGTGTCATTTTCTTGAAATCCCCTGTAAAATGGCTCGCCACGCTGCCTTAACCATTCAGAAGCATAAGAGGAAAAAAGGAATTTGCAGGCACTCCAAGGCTGGGTCTGTGGGAGATCTGAGATGAGCCTGTGGCTCTGCAGTCACCCATCAAGAAGTCACCCAAATGTGCTTTTTATCTTGCAGTTTCCACATTTGGGAGGCAACTACTGCGTAAAGGATCTGGGTTCTGCTAATGAAAAATATATCACAAGGTCCGTGTGTGGCTGGGTTGGTTCCATAGTTCCAGCCGTACCTGCTGTTGTGATACATAATCCCAGTTCATACTCCTGGGAAGAGTTTCCTGCAGCAGTGCAGGTGGGAAGTTTCTCTCTTGCACTGGCTCCACATTGAGCTCTTTCTTCTTAATGCAGCCAGTGCACTGAAGGAGAACAAGCTCGCTTCTTCCTTGCCTGGTTGTTCAGGGTGAATCATTAACCAAGCACTTGAGTGACAAACCAAAATTGTTTGTTGAGTGCCTTCTGCAGTCTGCACGGACAGTTTGCCTTCTGCAGGAGGTACGGTTTTCTTCTCTCACGGAATGAAAGCACCACAGACCCCCTCTGCTCGCCACTGTGCTTTAACCAGACCTGAAGTATGTACATAATAATACATAGATCTATATCTATCTACGTACATATATGTACTGAAGTATATAATCTATCTATCTATAGAACTTCTTTATATGTATAGAAGTTCTGTGTTGCTCCTGCTTTATGCATGAGGAAAGGGCATACATATAATGAAGAAAGAAGTTAACTTTTCCTTGTACTCTTCCTTTGTAGCCTGTTGAGGCTTTTGGTGAGAGGAATTATATCTTTTTCCTAGCAGCACTTAATGAACTGAAATCATTCTCCAGGATGATGATGACATGCCAGTTCTCGGTATATGGATATGAGTCCTGAGATCCCACACACGGATACACAGAAGGACTGCATAATGTGCTGAAGATGGGGAGAAGGTATGCTTGGGTGAAAGGTGGGACTGTTTCTTCTAATGGCTGCTTACATCCAACAGCAAATACTGATTTCTCCCTTTTTAATGCAAGAGCATTTATCTGCCAGTGTTCAAACTGCATTTCCATGACATAAGAAGAGTTGTCTGGATAATTAACTAATACAGTTAAAACACATCAGTTTGAGCAG
>NW_028120190.1:0-17366 GCF_965178545.1 Coloeus monedula
TCTGTAAATACCACCAAAACACCAAGATTCAGTCCAAAGGTGCCCCAAACATCAACACACAACCCCAAAACTCCCAAAACATCAAGATTCAGACAAAACCCACTTGGCGCTCCCCCCCTCCCATCTCCCCAAATTCCCCTCGCGGGGGGCGCCAAGGCCGGGCCACACGGGGGCTCCAGCTGGGGAGCGCCGGGCGCTGCGGCTCTGCCTGGCAACTGCTGAGTCACCAGCGCCGCGCCTTCTGATTGGCTGAGCGCTGCCTGAGGGCCGCCTGCACCAAGGGGGGACACCCTGCTCCAGGGGGGATGGCCCGAAAACCGGGCACCCCCAGCGAAGGAACAACACCAACGCCTCCCTACAAACACATGCTCTCAATCTGCTCGGACACAGCCACACGGACTTGGACACAAGCAAGTGACACAAGCAGAAACCATCAGCTCCACAAAATGGTACTGATTGACACACACTGCTGCTCAGCCAAGCTCCTGCTCAATTCCTCAACTTCCAGAACAACAACAAAGCCTGAACACAACCATGGACATCGTGTCCCAAACAAAAGGGGAGGATATTGAGGCAGTTTGCACATTCTCCCAGAGGTAATTAAGGACATGGACACCCAGCAGGGGTAAAAAGGGAAGTTGAGAAGGGGTCTCAGCAACAGGGGACGGATGGTGTTGGTGTGCTGGGAAAGAATTGGTTGAAAGGTGTGTGCAGGAATATGGTTAAGGCAAACAGCAGCAGGAGGAATCTATGTGGCAAGAAAGGAAAAGGAAGATGGAAATGGGAGAAGGAGAGAAATAGTGATGACTGGGATGTTTTTCAGCACCGTCTGACCCTCACAATTTGCCAGCTGATCCAGATCTGTTGGATCTCCACTTTCCAGGACAGGAAAAAAAAGAAGTTCAGGATCTCAGGGTGTTTCTCTGTGGGGGGGAGCAGCAGGACAGGGCAGCACGGGCTGGGGGCCTGTGGGGAGCTGCGGGGCCGGGCCGGGGCTGTGGGGCAGCCGGGGCTCAGCGCCGGGCACTGCCTGACCCCAACACCCCCCGGGCAGGGCCGGCAGTGGCCCCCGGCCCCCAGGAGGCTGCGGGATGTGGAAGGATCAGGATTTTCTTTCATCGATCTTCTCTGGGTCACTGGAGAAACGAATGATTGTGCAGAAAGCTCAGCAGCTGTCAGAGGATGAGCACCCACAGGCACTGAGGGGGCTGCAGGAGAGGCACAAGAAGCCCCTGCAGCACTTGGCCAGAAAGGCTCAGCAGGGGAATGCAAGAAGGGATGAGCAAAAGGCCAAGGTGAAGGCAAAGGCCATGGCAGAGTTTCTACAGCCCCCCAGGGATGAACCGCAGGGCCCAAGGGGGCCCCAGCACCCAGGGGACGGCGGCGGCCACAAGCACCTGGCACAGGCATTGCCCTCCTCGGCACGGCAGAGCCGACCCAAACAGCCCCTGGCAAGGAATCAGGGCTCCAGCTGCAGGCCACAAGGACACTGCAAGCACAGACAGCAGCACCCTCAGCACGAGCAAGTCCGCCCCTGATGGACATGGATTGGCAGGGCTCTCAGAGCTCCCAGCACACCAGGGACCCACCGCACCAGAGCCCTTGAGAACATTCAGGGCGCGTCTGGATCGAGACGAGGCCGCTCCTGACGGACACAGGGGCCTCTCGATCCACTCTGAATCTGAGACCTAAGGGGGGGAAATCGTCAAGAAGTGCCTTGAGTATTCAGGCAATAAGTGGGAAAGATGAGCAGCTGTGTTTTATTCAACCACAATTCATAGATGTGGGGGATGGGTTTGAAATGCATCAGTTTCTGTTTGTTCCTAATTGTGATTGTAATTTACTGGGAAGGCATTTGGTGGCTGAAGTGGGAATGCAAATTCCTATTGTCAAAGGAGATACAGAGGCTAATGCTGCTGTACCTTGGTGTCAAATGTCTGTGAAGGCCTCTGCTGAAGTGTACCCAGAAGTGTGGGCAGCCCCACAGAAATAGGTGAAAGGAATGAGGGACTTGTCTTTACAAATAAGCTGTGGGCCTGCTGGAAGATAAAACTAGTACTGAGAGATAAAAGAAACAATGGGAAGGATTCCACTGACTGATGAATGGAAAGAAAGAGATTTGTCTTGACAGATAAACTACAGGTCTGCTGATAATGAAATTGGATATTGAGAGATGAAAGAAACAATGGGAAGAACCATAAATTCCATAAGAATTAAAATAAAAGTGGGGGTATACATTAGAAGGGAACCTTAGGTATTAGGCATTCCGGGAAGTCTGTACCTCTCGAGCACCTCAGCCAATGGGTAGAGGGAAATGTGGTTGGGAAATTGGGATAAATAGGAGCTGCATCCCCTAAATATTTGAGAGACCCCAGGGGAATGCCCCATGGCCTCTCCTTTTATTAGCATAAAGTAACAGGACTCCTCTGTTTCCTTTTTGGACATAAACCTCTGGTGTTTGTGGATTAATTTTCCTGACAAGCTGGGGGTTCTCATCCAGGATATTTCCACCATCCGGGGCCAGTGGGCAGCGAGCGTAGCTGAAGGTGCCTCACCCAGTTTGGGTGATCAGCTCCCCTTGGTGGCGGCCGGCACCGGGCGATCGATTGGGTTCCTTAGAATGTCCAGGAGACCGACGAGTGGCCGACCGGGGGGTCCATGAAGAGTCCACAGGGAAGGGCCCCTGAAAATCTCACCGGTGAGTACAATGGGATCATCAGGGAGCAAACCTGGGAGGGCACCCATGGAGGGTAGCACAGGTAAAACAAGGCACCCATGGAGGGTAGCAAAGGTAAAGCTGGGAAGGGGCCCTGGCAAAAGGGATGATGATCCCAAAATATCTCCGAAGAATCCCTTGGAAGAACGTGGAGTTGGTTTACACATTCTGCCAGAGGTAATTAAGGACATAGATGCCCAGAAGGGCAGTAAGGGGAGTCGAGAAGGACTCTTGACAAGAGGAGATGCACAAGTAGGGTTAATATGGTTGAGGCAAGGAGCGGCAGGACCGGGAGCACGGGCTGGGGGCCTGTGGGGGTTGTGGGGCAGCTCGGGCTCAGCGCCGGGCAGTGCCTGACCCCACCAGCCCCGGGCAGGGGGGCAGCGACCGCCGGCCCCCAGGAGGCTGCGGGACGCCCCGGCCGCCTCTGGTGCTGCCGGCCGTGCCTGCCGGGAGCGCCGGAGAGGGAGGAGCTGTTTGGATACTGCGGCAGGACAGAGACCGGCTCTGGAATAAGGTGTGTGGTGGTGAGAGTGAGCACAAAGGAGGGAAGGAAGGGGTTACATTGAGTCCCTGCTAAAGGAAGGGCTTTTGGAGCCACGTGTATCTCCCTATAACACCCTTATCCTGCCGTTAAGAAACCAGATGGCACCGACAGAATGGTGCAGGATTTAAGAATAATAAATGAAACTGTCAAACCAAGGCATCCCACGGTTCCAGATCCCTACACCATCCTGCATCAGATCCCTTCTTCACATCAGTATTATTCCGTACTGGATTTGAAGGATGCTTTCTGGGGGTGTCCAATTACAGAGGACAGTAAACAGTGTTTTGCCTTTGAGTGGGAACAGGAAGAAGGAGGCAAAATGGTAAAACAACAATTGACATGGACAGTCCTCCGCAGGGACATACAGAGTCACCGGTTTTGTCTGGGCAAGACTTGCAGAAAAGAGTAAGAGAGTTTACTCCACCCTCGGGAGTTAGGCTGTTGCAGTAGGTGGATGACTTGCTTTCATCAGAACAGGAAAAGGTGGTTGAAGAAGCTACTGTGAAGCTCCTTAATTTTCTTGCTAAAAAGGGACTTAGAGTGTCTGAAAAGGAGTCCCAGTTGGTAGAGAAAAAGGTTAAATATTTGGGACACCTTTTGTCTGGAGGTTTACAGTGTATTGATCCAGAAAGAACATAAGGAATTTTACAAGTACCATTACCCCAGACAAAAAAGGAGCTACAGCAGTTTTTAGGGTTGGTGGGGTACTGCAGAGCATGGATTGAGGATTGTTCTGTTTTGGCCAGACCTTTATATGACTTCTTAACCCAAGACAGACCTAATGTAATGGTATAGACACCAGAAGGAGAGCAAAGCTTTAGGAAATTAAAAGACAAATTGGTTAATGCCCCAGGCTTAGCTCTTCCAGACTCAGAAAAGGAATTTGAGCTGTACGTGGATGTTAAACAGGGCCACGTTAAAGGAATTTTGGTGCAAGGAGGGGCAACACGGCAGCGTGTTTATTTTTCTAAGCTGTCAGACCCCGTGGCCAGAGGCTGCGCCATTGTCTGCAGAACCGAGCAGCCACAGCTCTGATGGTAACTGAGGCCCCAAAGCTGACAGGGGGAGGGTATCTGATTGTTCAAGTTTCACATCAGGTTAAAGTTTTGTTAACCAAGACAGCCTCTAAGTGGATGAGCAGCGCTCGGTTATTTCAGTGTGAATCTTGTTTAATGGAACAGGAGGATTTAGAATTGAAAAGTGGGGAAGGGTTTAACCCAGCGTCTTGTCTGAACAGCCCTGAAGAGGGGGCCGGGAAGAAACCCACGACTGCATTCAGGTGACAGAGCTCCAGACCCGGGCTAGAGAAGACTTATGGTGCACTCCCTGGCCTGAGGGAGAAAATGCGTTTATTGATGGCTCTTCAAGGGTGGTAGAAGGGAAGCGAGTAGCAGGACATGCTGTCGTTAATGGACGGGAATTAAAGGAAGGGGGGAGGTTACCGCCCACACGGTCAGCTCAGACAGCGGAGCTGTGTGCACTTGTGAGAGCCTGTGAATTGTACGGGGACAAGAGAGTGAATGTTTGTACTGATTCTCAACAGGCATATGGGGTGATACGTGCATTTGGGAAACTGTGGGAAGAAAGAGGTTTATTAACCTGCAGGGGAAAAACGTTCGCTCATGAGAGCTTCATCTCTCGCCTATTGGAGGTGGTGAATTTACCAAAAAGGGAGGCAATTCTACACGTCAGGGGACACCAGGCAGGGTGCTCAGGGGAGGCAAGAGGGAACCGACTGGCTGATGAGGAGGCTCGGAAAGCTGCACTGTTGCCAGAGATCTCGGAGATCCTCCCCTTGCTCCCAGTAACTGCACCGCTGCCAGAGGAACTGTCTCTTCCACCAGAGGAGCTTGAGATAATTAAAGAGTGGGGCAGAGGAAGGAGGGGATAATTGGTTTATTGGGATGGTAAACAGTGGATACCAAAAGCTCTGGCCTTACAGTTATTAAAACAACTCCATGAAGGGATCCATTGGGGCTGCCAAGGACTGGCAGAAGCCTTCCTCAAAATGTACACTGCTGTGGGTCTTCTTACTCTGGCAAAGCGAGCTATTGAGGGGTGTTCAATTTGTGCTAAAACAAATCACAGGGTCATAAAGAAAATTGCCAGGGGAGGGAGGCCTTGGGCTGTACGTCTCTTCCAGAGATGCCAGGTGGATTTTACTGAAATGCCCCAAGCAGGAAGGTTTAAATATCTTCTGGGGTGGCCAGAAGCATTTCCAGCCGTTTCAGCAACTACAGGATCAGTTATTAAAGTATGTTTGGAACAAATAATTTCAAGATATGGGATTGTGGAAACAACAGACTCTGATACAGGAACTCATTTTACAGGAAAAATTCTTCAAGGGGTTATGGCTGCTTTAGAAATACAGTGGAACCTCCAAACCCCCTGGCACTCCCAGAGCTTGGGCTGGGTTGAAAGGATGAATGGAGAAATAAAGAAACATCTTCTGAAGCTGGTGATAGAAACTAAGATGCCACGGGTAGGGCTCTTGCCACTGGCTTTAGCAAGAATAAGGGCAAGACCCAGGGGAGATACTCAATTATCTCCCTTTGAATTGATGTATGGAAGTCCTTACCCTTGTAATTCTCAGCCTAGTGGGAGGGTAGTGTTATGAATGTCTTGTGATGTTGGCTTTTCACATGTTACATAATTGTTATGAATGTATTGTGATGTTGGGTTTTTTTTCATGTTCCTTAATGTTAGAAAAACTTTACCTAGGTTCTGTAATGTAATACATGATATAGTATGTCTATTGTTTATGTAGTCAATTTAGAAAAGATAGGCAGAGAAAACCTTCACGTTCCTGGAGAATCTTATCAGGGAAGAAGAAGACCCGAAACCAGAGAGAATAATTTATGGAGGGAGCAGAGACAGAATGGAGCCAAGGAGGAAGATAAGGCTGATGGGACGATACACAGAAACTCCAAAGAATTTATGAATCATGCATGATGGTGATGAATATGCAATATGAGATGTACTTTTAAAGACGATCTTTTGGATGTAGAGGTGTGCCTTTGGCTCTGCCAAAGCACCTGGCCATAATACCCTTTTTGCTATTGTCTCCTAATTGTCCCTTTTATTAAACTTCCCTTAAAATTTTACTAAGAGTGAACCTCGTTTTTCACAATTTGGTGGCCCGTACAGGGAAAAGGCCTCACCTCTGAGATCTCCCAGGGAACCCAGAGCGGGGGGGCACCCCCACCTGCTTTTGGCAGCCTCGCTTTGTGTTTCCTGGCGTGGTCAGGAGGGTTTGCAGGTCAAACACCCGGAGGGCAAGAGAGGAGACAAAGAAAAAAGAAAGGAAAGGCTCCCTAAGATACCGCGGTAACTATACACGTAAAATCTTGTGCACGAAGACTCTGAGAAAGGGGAGTATTTTTTCTTTCCTCTTTTTTTGGGGGGATAAGGGGGATGAAAGTGTGTGCATGAGACGCGGGCTGGTTACCCCAGAGCTGCGAAGCGAGTGTGGAGCCTCTGAGGCTGCGGCTCTGCTCTGCTGCGAGGGAAACAGTCAGTAAAGAGGCAAAGCCAAAGATAAAAGGAGTGAGAGAAGCCCTGGTCTAACTGGGACTGGGTTTCAGGGGAGGGATTGGACTCCTTGAAGGAGGGGAGTCAAGAGTTTCCTAGTATTGGATCAGAGAAATTTAGGGTTTAAGACTGCTGGATTGAGGGTTCAAAAGTCAAGAAATCCAGGCTTAATTCTGCTAAATTGAGGATTAGTTCCAAGACATTTTGGTTTTGAGACTGCTGGATTAAGGGTTAAAAATTCAAGAAATCCAGGCTTAATTCTGCCAAATTGAGGATTACTCCAAGAAACCTGGAACTTTGGGCCCAGGGGTGAATATTGGCCAACAATTTGAAATTAAAAGGTACGTTAATCTTGTGTGGTTGTGACTGATAGCACTTGAGAAAGAGAAATTGGAACAATAAAAAGGAGTGAGTGAGAATGAATGAAAATGTATGTGATAGAAATGTTAAACTTTGAAATATAACTTTATTTTCTGGAGGGAGGCATATTTTATTAAGAGAAGGGAACTTTTGTATTCTAGGAGAAGAAAGGGGAAAGAGGTGGTGTTGGGGTCCCTCCCCTGCCGTGTAGCCCTGAGAGAGGGGCCCTGAGGGCACAGACACGGGGGTTTCCCTGCCCCTGCTCAGCCTCGTTCCCATTGGTTGGTTTGTGTTCCCTGCGTGGGCAGAAGGACCCTCGGTCCGGTGACTGGAACAGTTCCTCGGCAGAGCCCTGGCCATGCGGCTGGAGAAATAAACATCTCTGAAACATCTATCAAGAATCTGTCTGTCCATATATATTTCCTTTCCACGGGACTCCTGGTTTGATATATGCATGTTGCAGTATCCCCACTGCAACATAATGGTGGAGATTTGTGAGCAGAACGATCCCCGATCCCTAAGCGACTGATTTGTGTGAGTAAACCCTGGAAACTTTGGATTCCTCTTCTTGGTTTTGTTTTGCTGTTCCATATCTAAACTATGGAGGAACCGTGGGAAGACTCTTGGCTCTCAGAGCCGCATATGGACATTTATCTTAAACTTGAAAAGATTCTTGAAAAACGATTTGTAAATTTTAGCTTGATTCAAGCTCAAAAAGAACTGAAACACTTCCTGGCATGGTTGTTTAAGAACTTCTTCTATGTTTCTTGGGATTTAATTCTTACCAAGGGCTTTTGGAAAACCGTTTGGACACAGTTAATATTGGAGTCAAAATATATGCCGATGGAAGAATATTTTCGTGAATATTATTTAATTACCGAGAGTGTTGAGCAATGTCAGCTGTGTCCTGGTGAAGGGAAGCCTGGCTCAGGGACCGTGCGGCCCAGGCCACGTGCACCGAGCGCTCTGCGAGCAGCAGCAAGGCAGTTCCCGCGTGCGGGCGGAGCCACGCGAGCCACAGTGTCGGCAGCGGAGCGAGGCACGGCGGGACCCGGCGGTGCCTGCCCGGTCCAGCACAGCGCCTGGTGGAATGAGCCCCGGGAACGCCCGACCGAGAGGGGCGGCGTGCGGGCGGCGGCTGGCGGCGATGGCAGTGGAGCGGAGCCGCGCCCAGCCGAGACGCACGCTGGAGCGGAGCGCGGGGGAGTCGTCGCTCGGGGGCCCGGCCGAGATGTGGGTGCAGCGCCTGGCAGCGGCAGCGAAGCTGTGACCAGAGGAGGCGACGCACGGAGAACTGAGCGGCGCGGCCCGGCCCGTGCAGCCCCGAACGCGACCCCGGGAAGAGCGCGCAAGCCCCAGCAGCTCCGACAATTCCAACATGGGAGCGACCGAAAGAGAGAGCAAAGACACAGCGAGACAGAAAACAGCAGCCACTCGGAAAAAGGAAAAGATCATAGTAACTAAGATCTTAGGAATAGTAAAATGGTATAATGTTAAGCAAAATTATGGTTTTATAACAAGGTGTGACAACCAGCAAGACATATTCGTGCATATAACTGCTATTAAAAAGAATAACCCTGAAAAATGCATCCCAAGCTTGGGAGATGGAGAGGTAGTGGAATTCAAAATTGCGCTAGGGAGGAAAGGGTTACAAGCATCGCAGGTCACTGGGCCTGATGGTGTTCCTGTAAAAGGCAGTATATATGCAAAAAATCGTAGTCATGTTAGACAATATGTCCATTGTAAGCCCTCCCTACAGTCTCCCTAATCCCACCTTTCCCTTTTACCCTATGTCCTATTACCCCCAGTGTATTCCTCATCCGTTTTTTTATCCATGGCTTCCCTCACAAAACCATGCTTTTGCGAATTGTTTCCCCAAAAATCCCTTTCCAATGCCGAGTGGGGGATGAAAAGGGGGAGGGAAGAAGTTAAACCCTCTCCTGCCTCAGTTTCCCCACAAAGCATGCTCAGAGAGTTCTGTCTCCCTTCTGTCAGCCCTAAGATGTTCCACAGAATCTGACTGGACATTTAAAGACTCAGGAGGGTGGCTTGTTTTGTCTTGAAACTGTTCTTGTTATGTTTATCCAGTTGTTTTCATTCTCCTTTTATTAAAATAAAACGGGTGAGGTGTTGGGGTCCCTCCCCCGCCGTGTAGCCCTGGGAGAGGGGCCCTGAGGGCACAGACACGGGGTTTCCCTGCCCCTGCTCAGCCTCGTTCCCATTGGTTGGTTTGTGTTCCCTGCGCAGGCAGAAGGACCCTCGGTCCGGTGACTGGAACAGTTCGTGGGCAGAGCCCCGGCCATGCGGCTGGAGAAATAAACATCTCTGAAACATCTGCCAAGAATCTGTCTGTCCATATATATTTCCTTTCCACGGGACTCCTGGTTTGATATATGCATGTTGCAGTATCCCCACTGCAACATGGTGGTGGGGTTTGAATAGTTGTTTGTTTTGTTGGTTTTTATTTAAAAAAGTGGGAAACAAAGGCCTGGGAAGGATAGATAAGATTCTGAGAAAATGGGACATAAAACTAGTAAGCAAGAGTCAGGCAAAAAAAAAAAGGGAATAGAGGTGTGCCAGCGGAGATATCCCAGGAAAACCCTCTGGGAGTTATGTTAGCTAACTGGAATAAAAACCCAAGTACAAAGAAAAAAAAAGCAAAGTCAAAATGATACAGTTTTGTATATTTGATTGGGCCGAGAAGGAAATAAGATCCGACCATGTTTTCTGGCCCAGACATGGCTCTTGAAGTCTGGATCTGTCAGGCTTTACAAGTATTTGTAAATTCAAAAGAACCCTTTAACACAGAAGAAAGCAAGTATGCTTCATGCTGGGTGGGAAACATAGGGCCTAAGGGGATAAGAATTTTTAAGTTGTCAGAGACCCGAGAAAAGGAGAAAAGGGAAAACAAGAAAGAGAAGGGCTGGGAGCCCCTGGAAGCATCGCCCCCTCCATTCCCGCCTGTCCCCCCCCCCAAGCCCAGGCTCCTGTGGCGCCGCTCGCAGCTGCAGCGCCGCTCCCGGAGCCCGAGGTCCCGCCTGTGCCGGCTCTCAGGCAGCGCCCGCGGCTCCACCGCTTGTCCCAGCGGCGGCGGCTCCGCCGGTGGCCCCGGTGTTCCCACCGCCCCCTCCAGCCCCTGCGGGTCCTGTGGGAGCCCAGCCCACCCCTTACGGTGTCCCTGTGCCCGTCCCTAGCCCGGGTATCCGCTCCGCGGCAGCCCAGCCCGCTGCTTTTGGACCCCCGCTTGCCCCAGTCCCGGCCCCGCTCCCGCTCCCGATGTCCGCGGCCGTTCCAGCAGCCCCTGCCCCCGCTGCGTTCTCTGCCGCGGCTCCATTGAACCCGGCTTCGGCCCCGCGGGCTGTGCTGGGCCCGCCGGCAGCTCGGCGTCCTGTCGCCGTGGCTGCTGCAGACCCGTGCAGAGGCTCCACGCCAGACTCTGGGATCCGCCAGAAGAGCTGGTCCCCTTGCCAGTTCCAGTGGCACTTCCCGCCTTTGCCCCCCACTCCTGGAGGAATCAGCCTCCGAGAGGATTCCCACCTCCTACCCCCCCCTCACCTGCCCCGATCCCCTGGCAACGACCGCTTCTGCCGTTTCTCTTAAAAGAGAAGCAAAACACCAAAGTTCGAGCAGATCTCAAGGAACGAGCCCTTTCAGAAAGAAATAATAGATGCAGACGGTTCTTCCAGATGTGTACAAGGAGAAAGAATGTCAGGGTAGGCTTTAGTTGATGGGGGGACTATGCACACTGGAACATTTAGCACACAAAAAGGGAAATATATATACTGATTCAAGGTACGCTTTTGGAGGGCTGCACGCCTTTGGGAAAACCTGGGAAGAAAGGGGATTGCTTGGTTCAGAGGGAAAGGGGTTGATGCATGGGGGACTTGTTTTGGAGGTTTTAGAGGCATTGGAATTGCCTGCAGAGACAGCTGTGGTACATATGGGGGAACACCGGGGGGGGATGGCCTCAGAGATGGGAGGAGGGAGTTTGGCAGATCGGGGGCTGAGGATGCTGCAGAGAATGGGATAAAAAAGGGTTGTGTTAATTTTGACTTCAAAGAACGAAAAATTGGAGATTCCAAAATTCAGTGAAACAGAGGAGAAAGAATTAAGTAAGGGGGGGGGAAAGCCAAGATGAATGTGGAAAATGAAAACTTCCTGACGGAAGGCAGTTACTTCATAAGTCCCTCCCCAGGAAAATACTAGAAAACATGCATCAAAACTCATTGGGGTACTAAAGCTTTCTGAGATCACTTTCTAAGGAATTATGGGTGCATTGGAACTGTGAGAAATGAAACAACTCTTAAAAAGATTAATTTATTGAAAACAGAAAAATTGAAAAATTACAGAAATCAGAAAAATATAAAAATTTGGTATCCTATGGCTCGGTAGATAGTATGCCCCAGGAGCACAGGGATATGAGATCTTCTGGCTGAGACAGCACTAGACCTCAGGTAGAGAAAAAGAACTTGAAGTGCTGGGTTGACTTTAAAAAATTACTAAAAGCCCCTTAAAAGGGGTAAGGCTTTTAATGCCCAGCACCGATGTCTCCCACAGCTAATCTGGACAGAGCAAGAGGGGAAGAGAGAAGAGAGCCCGCCTCTCGGCTTCGTCCTTTTTATAGTTTTTGCTCCGCCCCAGTCCGCCCACAGCCCGCCCACAGCCCGCCCCTTCGGTCCAAGGCGATTGGTGCTTTCCCTCTGATGGATCATCTCCGTCCACCAATGGCTCATCGTTGTCGGGGGGGTGGTATCAGTTAGAGATAAGGGAATACAATGCCTTCATTAAAATTCAGGTATTCAGGTTGCCATGGGACTTGCCTGCAGAGTAATGGCCGTGGCTAAAAATAGCTGCTGGCTATTAAGACTGGGTGGGGTTTTGGCCTTGGAATCAAAATGCAAGTGAAACACCTACAAAAAGTATTAAAATACATCCAACACACCTCAAAACACTTGTAAAAGTATACAGTAAACACAGGAAAGGTAACTCTTATGGTGTACCAGTGGTTTGAAGCTTGAAAAGGGGCAAGTTTGTGATTTTTTACTGGGAAAAATTTTAACTGGGAAGGGTGCAACTCTATTAATAAACTACTTTAAACAAATGAAAACACTGATAATGGAACTGGATTTTTGTACCTGGGCTGATGGGTTAATTGTAACATTCAATTTAAAAATAATTAACTCAAAATTAATTACTTAAAGCACTTAATATGCGAAGACCAAGCACAAATAGGGATTTCATGTATGACAGAATTTATGGGTTGGCTAAACAAATAATGGAAAGATGTATGGTTTGCCAAAAAGTAAATAAAAAGGTGATAACAAAAACAACTCCAGGAGGTCGTGAGTTGGCTCTCCGACCATTGCAAAGTATCCTAATGGACTTTACTGAACTCCCCCAAGTGCAGAGGTGGAAATTCTTGTTAGTAATAACAGACCATCTTACCCACTGGGTGGAAGCTGTTCCCAGTGTCAGAGCCACAGCCAATGTAGAATGTAAAACCTTCTTAGAACAAATTATTCCTAGGTATGGAATGATTAATAAGATAGACACACTGTACATCAAAAGTTTTACAGCAACTAACTCAAGCCTTGGGAACAAACTGGGAACTACATACCCCATGGCACCCACAGAGTTCAAGACGGGTAGAGAGGATGAAACAAACTTTAAAGAGAACCTTAACTGAATTAATAATTGAAACTCAAATGTCATGGGTAAAATGCCAGCCTCTGGCTTTATTGAGGGGTTGGACACAACCAGGTCAGACCTGAGAGTGTCAGCTTACTAAATGATGGTTGGTGTTGGAGAGGATGAAAGTTTGGTAAGAAAGTTTCGCAGATGTGTGGGCTCGGCCGAGAGATCTCTGAGTGTGGAGCCTGAGGATGGGACAGAAATTGAAGCAGGTTTTGATGTAGTGGAAGATGTTTTGCTGAAACATTGATCACTGAATGAGTGAGAGGACAAAGGTTAGAGATGAGTTGGAAGGAGATTTTTATGCTTAGGACAGAGGTATGTGACTGCAAACAAAGACATTTTTCACTGGGTGGGTGTCAGAAGAGCATAAGTAAACAGAAAACATGTTTTTGGAGGAAGAGAGCTATCACAGGCAAACAAGGAATGTTGATGTGGCAGGAAGAAGAGAGGTCTGAAAGTGTTCCATTGTGAGCTTGAATTGTAGCTTGCTTGCTCTTGTGATTGGATGGTGGTGACTCTAGGGTTCTACAGTATATGTACAGGATGGTAGTGGTAGTAGCTAAGATAGACTATAGGCAAATGTAAAGGTGTTGTGTATGGTGCTTGTTGGTTGTTATGTCTTGGGATACTCAGCAAAGAAAGGTGTACAATGCTCTCTTGAACAGAAAGCGGCTTCAGTTATGCCTACAAGCTGTGGCTGACAGCTGTGGGGCTGGCTCTGGATACCCACCCCCTGAAACGCTGTAACTTCGCCTATGCAATAAACAGCTTTCAAGAGAGCTGCCTGAAGTCCAGACATCCTTCATGAACCCTTTTCCTATAGTTTGGGTTACCCTTTTTTCTTTTGAACACCCAAAATGAAACTGCTACCTATGAATTAGGGGAATGAGTGTTAAAGAATATGTCAACACAATTGCAAGGACCCTTGAAGATTTGCAGTTAAAAGGGATAATCCCTCAAACCACTCCCTTAGACTTTAAAATCCGTAACATCCATCCAGGGGAGTGGGTGTTAGTAAAAATATGGAATGAGCAATCTTTAGCTCCACAAGGGGAAGGTCCTTTTCAGGTGCTACTGATTACTGAGGCAGCGATCCGGGCCAAGGAGCAAGGGTGGATCCACGGCAGCAGAATCAAAGCACCCATGCAGGAACCTAAGGAGTGGACTAGAACATCTATGCCTGGTGATACCAAGGTAACTCTTAAGAGGGAACTGGGGGTTGATGCGCTGGGAAAACCCAAATGATTCAAGAGATACACCAAGAATCACACCTGACTGGGAAATAAGGCCAAGCTTATATCAGTGGTTTCAAGTATTGCCTGGACAGGTCCTGAGACACCTCTGATACCCTCCTTGGGGAGGAATCCTTCCACTCCAAACAGGAGGATCAGGACTACTTAGAGCTGAGGATTCTCATATTCTGGCCTTAGCCTGTGATTTATTTAAAAGGAGGAGGAATTGCTACCTCCAAGAGTGCCATACCACATACCCTGTCTGATTCATCGTAGTACTGAACATGCTAGCTGGGTTAACTGTAAATGTCTAGACTGTAAAAATTATTGGTATTGTAGTTCACAGAAACAACACTCATTGCATGAAGTGTCGAACGCCAAATCTATTCCCCATCCAGGTAGAGCAAAGAACAGCTGAAACAGTAACCCTGCTTTGTGGATGGGAATTACTAGTGCCTGTTGAATGGGAGACACCTGAGGAACGGCGGGAAGCTACAATTAAGAAGTGTCAAAAGCAATTTGCCTGGAAATTAGCAAAGAGGAAGTGACGAGGAAATAGAGGGCAAGACCGAATTGACCACTGTACTTGACACCAAGAAGATCACATACCCCTGCTGTGGGTAGCAACCCCATAGGCATGGGAGGTGGAGGTATCAGCCATATCAGACCTCTGTTATTCCTTTATCTGTCACTCCTCTTTTGTCTCTTCCCTCTGGGGATACCGACACAGCCATGCCATAGGTGCTACCAAAAGCTGTATATGGAAAACAGCGAGATTCCTTTATCATTGTGCATACCCATGTCAGCAGTCACTGTTATAACCCATCCAAAATAGAAAACTGTATGCAAAATGAGAAAAAGTACTGGATTGTAGAAAACCTAGGAATGAGTGGTAGCAGGTAGGGAAGTAAATGTCCAAAAGGGAAAGATGGATCCTTATTTTGGGATCCCAGGCTTTTCAGAATTTTGGGAAAATATAAATCAGCAAAAATTTGATTACTGGAGGGCACCAGATGGCCTATTTTGGATATGTGGAAAAAGAGCATGTGCAAAGCTCCCCTCTCGGTGGAAAGGGAGTTGTACCCTGGGAATCATACACCCAGGATTTTTTCTTTTACCCAAGCCAGATGGAGATCAATTAGGAATACCAATGTATGAGGATCTAAAAAGAAATAAAAGAGAATTGATTAGAGAATCTCAAAAATGGAGAGACAAGGAATGGCCCGCTGAGCGCATAACTGAAACGTATGGGCCAGCCGGCTGGGCATGAGATGGGAGTTGGGGGTATAGAACCCTTGTCTGTTTACTAAATCGACTCATAAGGCTCCAGGCTGTGGTGGAAGTTGTTTTGAATCATACCTCAGATGTACTAGATCTGTTAGCCTAACAACATTCTCAGATGCGGGCCTTTGTATACCAGAACCGAATTGCATTAGACTATTTGTTAGCTGAGGAAGGGGGAGTCTGTGGCAAGTTCAATGAATCAGAATGCTGCATAGAAATTGATGACTACGGAGAGACCATCAGGGACCTCGCAGCTGAGATCAAAAAGGTGGCACATGTTCCAGTCCAAAAATGGAATTCCATCTTACAAGCATCTTGGTGGGAACAATTATTTGATGGTACATGGTGGAAGAAAGCAGCATTTTTCACACTTTGTTCAGTGGCTGGGGTGATATTCATACCCTGCATGATACCATGTTTTATTAGATTAATACACTCGGTAGTACAAGGTATGCAAATAGCTGCGATGCCCATGGACCCGGGACTAGCTGCTGGAGGATTACACAAAAACAGTAAGATCTCAAAAATCATGGAATTAAGAGAGAAAGAAGCAGACAGTAAAGCTGCCGAGGTCCTGATAAGGTTTGAGAAACAGATAAAGGAAGAGCTAGAGTTACAGGGAGAATTAAATGGCTATGAATAAAAGGCAGTTTTTGTTTGAGTATTTCTATTTTTATATTTGTAGTAAATCTGTGAAGATAGTATTTCTATTTTTATAAAATTCTAAAACTTGTGGTGATGAAAATGGGAAAAAGGGTAGCACAAATTAATGTTTCCATGTAAAGGGGGGGGGGGGAATTGTTAAAAATGAAGTCTGTAATTCGTGCTGTTATGTATAAAAATGAACTGTAATAAAACTATACAAAGCCAGAGTTTCAAACCCCCCCACCAGCCTGGCTGACAGGAAAATTTTACAACACTAGAGCAGTTGAAAAGGAATTTCTTTCAGCACAGATGTAATCAATAGGTGATGATTCCACCCCAGGTGGGGTTGGATCTTATCACCGGGACATTAACACTATGATTACTTGATCGCTATCTTCTGATATCTACATCTCAGCTGATAAGGAATTGGACATTCTGGAAACTAAGAATAACAGTCCCAGGAACCAGAGATGGACCATTCATCATCCAAGACGGACAATTCATCAGACCCAGGAAAGGCTTTGTGCAGTCCAACTGTAGGACAAGACAACATCATGAATATGCTAAATTGCGAGAAGAACAGAATTAATTCGGACTCTACCCAAGAACTGTATAAGCAAGAACCAGCTGAAGCGACATTTGTGAACTTGGGGATGTGACGCGATAGAGGTCAGATGTGTGTTCACCCAGCACCGACCCCGGGCTCGGGGCTGACCTTTTTCCGATCATGGCTTTCTGTGTGACCGCTCTTTCGGCCACGGAATAAAATCTATTTCTTTATTAAATTTAATTTGGCTGAATTTGTTTATATCACAAGGAAGACCCAGGAAGAACAGATTAAGGCATTTTTAAAGTTTGTAAAGAGAAGTACTGAGAAAAGAAGAAGAGGAGGATTACAAGGGAAAAAATAAACGTGTCTTTAGAAACAGATGCTGTGAATCCCATTGCAGATAGGGCCAGGGACTTGCAGATAAGCAAGTAACCGCAGAAACCATAAATTTCAGAAAACGTTACTAATTGACACGAACTGCTGCTCAGCCAAGGCCCTGCGAAATTCCTGAACTTCCCGAAGAAGAACAAAGCCTTCACAGAGTCATGAATATCGGATGTTATACAAAGTGGGGGTGCACATTAAGGGGCACATGCAGCAGGCGGATCGGGAAGTCTGTACCTTCCAAGGACCTCAGCCACTGCGGAAAGGGACACGGAGATGCGGCCGGGCAAATCGGCATAAAAAGGAGGCTGCGGCCTCCAACACTTGGACAGACCCCACGGGAAATGCCCCGTGGCCTCTCCCTTTGTCCACGAATAAAGTTACTTTCACAGGACTCCTCCGGCTCCTCTGGGCACACAAACC
>NW_028120189.1:0-17195 GCF_965178545.1 Coloeus monedula
AGACATCAAGACACAGAGCCAGAACTCCCAAATCATCAAAATTCAGACAAAACACCCCTCCAAAATACAAATATTCAGCCCCCACAAAAACCAAAGCACCAACATGGAGACCAAGAAACCTCAGAAACACCAAGATTCACCCCCGGGAAAATCGTGGATCCCCCTCCCTGATCACCTGCTGGATGGGGGGGCAACGCTCCTGGGGCTGGGGGGAGGCTGCAGATACAGCGAGTGCTGGAACCTTGCGGTGCCTCCTCTTCCTGCTCCTCCTCCTCCTCTATCCCTACTCTTCCTCACACTCCTCTTCCTCACACTACTCCTTCTCCTGCAGAATCCCACCTGCTGCTCCCACGTCCATCCTTTCACCATTCTGGTCTCCAGCCCTGCTCCTCCAGCCTTTCTCCTCCTCCCCCCAGGCCCAGCACCCACCCCTGGCTCGCTCTGCCCCCCACAGCTCTCGGATCCCACAGCAGCAGCAGGGATGCAGCTGCGGCAGCTCGGGCTGGGGCAGCGCTGGGCTCTCGGCCGCTCCTGGCCGCACTCGGCCCCCGCCGCAGCCACTTCTGCCAGCACAGCACGGGCCGGCCCGGCCTTGGCGCTCCCCCCCTCCCACCTCCCCAAATTCCCCTCGCGGGGGGCGCCAAGGCCGGGCCACACGGGGGCTCCAGCTGGGGAGCGCCGGGCGCTGCGGCTCTGCCTGGCAACTGCTGAGTCACCAGCGCCGCGCCTGCTGATTGGCTGAGCGCTGCCTGAGGGCCGCGCCTGCACCAAGGGGGGACACCCTGCTCCAGGGGGGATGGCCCGAAAACCGGGCACCCCCAGCGAAGGAACAACATCAACGCCTCCCTACAAACACATGCTCTCAATCTGCTCGGACACAGCCACACGGACTTGGACACAAGCAAGTGACACAAGCAGAAACCAGCAGCTCCACAAAATGCTACTGATTGACACACACTGCTGCTCAGCCAAGCTCCTGCTCAATTCCTCAACTTCCAGAACAAAAACAAAGCCGGAACACAACCATGGACATCGTGTCCTATACAAAAGGGGACAATGTGGAGCCAGTTTGCACATTCTCCCAGAGGTAATTAAGGACATGGACACCAAGCGGAGGTAAAAAGGGAAGTCGAGAAGGGGTCTCAGCAACAGGGGACGGATGGTGTTGGTGTGCTGGGAAGGGATTGGTTGAAGGGAGTGTGCAGGAATAAGGTTAAGGCAAACAGCAGCAGGAGGAATCTATGTGGTAAGAAAGGAAAAGGAAGATGGAAAAGAGGAGGAAGAAAAAAAAGTGTTGGGGTCCCTTCCCCCCTGCCATGGAGCCCTGGGAGAGGGGCCCTGGGGAGGAGACACGGGGTTTCCCTGCCCCTGTTCAGCTTCATTCCCCTTTGGTTGGTTTGTGTTCCCTGATAACGCCAAGGACCCTCGGGTCCCGTGACTGCGGAGTTCCTGAGCTGAGCCCCGGCCATGCGGCTGGAGAAATAAACATCTCTGAAAACATCTACCACGAATCTGTCCATATATACTTCGTTTCTACGAGACTCCTGGTTTGAAATATACTTGTTGCAGTAATCCCCACTGCGACAAATTGGTGGAGGAATGCGAGCAAGATACAGATCCCTGAGGAAAATTCGTGAGTAAAATAACCACTCTAGACCTCTCTCTTCTCATCTTGGTTTGGATATTCTCTCTGGACTATGGAAGAATCGTGGGAAATGGGGCTCTCTGAGCCACAGAAAGAAATGTACCTAGAAGTTAAAGGAATCCTTGAACAACAAAACAAAAAAGTAATGGAACCGGGAGATCTAGAACTTTTTTTTAACTGGCTTTTCAAAAATTTCTCCTATATTTCTCGAGAGTTACTTTTTGATATTGAACCTCCTGGATCTTGTCAGGGGTGTTTTTGGGATGAGATCTTGTGGGAGATGAAAGATCAAACAGAACATGTATTAGTGATCGAACCCTTGCGTGGATCCATGGTAGTCAGTGGAGCTATTCAGGAGCATTTATATGGTCCTATTACCCCTAAAGCAAAGGATGGCCATAGTCCCGTGGCCGAGGCCGCGTGGCCGCCATCCCTGTGGCACACGCCAGCGGAGGTGCCTGCGCTGGATGTGCCCGGCCCCCTCGGGAGCGCACCCCTTATCACGGACCCCATCCCTGTCTCGGGGTCTCCGGCCACGCGGCCGCGAGTGAGGGAGCGATGCCGCAGGCGCCGCAGGTGCCGTGGGCCACGAGCAGCCAGGAACCGGGCATCGGCGTGGCAGGCCGCTCTGAGCACACGGCTCGGAGAGCCCTGCGGAGGGAGAAGCGGCGGTTTCCACAGCGACACGAGAAGCCGCGCAGCGCAGCACCGAGCCGAAACAGGGCCACACTCAAAGCAGCGTGGAGTTGGCCGAGTGGAGCCGCTCACAGGGCGTGGAGCCAGCGGCGATGGCAACGCGGGGCCGCGCAGAGCCCAGACACGCGCCGGAGCAGCACCGCTCAGAGAGCGCGGAGCAGCCACAACGCGGGGGCCCGGCCGAGACGTCAGAGTCGGCGAGGCAGTGGCCACGCGGGACCGGCAGCCACGACGAACACGCAAGCACGTGATAGAAGGAGTTATAGCCACGAAAGTTACAGGAACTGTGAAATGGTACAATGTCAAAAACAACTATGGGTTTATAACACGAGATGATACAGGGGAAGATCTAGTCATCCATAGAACTGCCATTAAAAGGAATAACCCTAAAAATTACCTGCAAAGTGTAGGAGATGGGGAAGTTGTACAGTTTGATGTAGTGCAAGGAAAGAAGGGTTTACAAGCAGCAAATGTTACTGGGCCTGGGGGTATTCCAGTCAAAGGCAGCTGTTATGCACAAAATTATAAACAATATCCATCCCAGCAACTTCCCTATCCACAGCCTACTTTCCCCTTTTACCCTGTACCCAATATGAACCCTTTCCTAAGTTTACCTTATCCCCAGTTTATTCCTAACCCGTTTTTCACCCCATGGCTTCCCTATACAGTTCCATTTCCCTACAACTCCTCTCCGATGCCGAGGGGGGGATGAAAAGGGGAAGGGAAGAAGTTAAACCCTCTCCTGCCTCAGTTTCCCCACAAAGCATGCTCAGAGAGTTCTGTCTCCCTTCTGTCACCCCTAAGATGTTCCACAGAATCTGTTTAGACATTAAAAACTCAGGAGGGTGGCTTCTTTTGTCTTGAAACTGTTGTTGTTATGTTTATCCAGTTGTTTTCATTCTCCTTTTATTAAAATAAAACGGGTGAGATATTGAGGTCCCTTCCCCCTGCCATGGAGCCCTGGGAGAGGGGCCCTGGGGGGGAGGCACGAGGTTTCCCTGCCCCTGCTCAGCTTCATTCCCCTTTGGTTGGTTTGTGTTCCCTGATAACGCCAAGGATCCTTGGTCCCGTGACTGTGGAGTTCCTGAGCTGAGCCCCGGCCATGCGGCTGGAGAAATAAACATCTCTGAAACATCTACCACGAATCTGTCCATATATACTTCACTTTCCACGGGACTCCTGGTTTGAAATATACTTATTGCAGTAATCCCTTCTGCGACAAAAAAGTGAGGACTGGGATGTTTTTCAGCACCATCTTATCCTCAGAATTTGCCAGCTGATCCAGATCTTTTGTATCCCTGCTTTCCAGGAGAGAAAAACAAGGAGGTCAGGATTTCAGGGGGTTTCTCTGTGGTGGGGAGCAGCAGGGGCTGGGCACCGCCACCAGCAGCACTTGTGGGGCTCTGGCCGTCACTGGGAAGCAGCCCAACACCCGCAGCCCGGGAGCGCCGTGCCTGACCAGGAACACCCACCCAGCTTGACAGAGCCGTCCGGTGCCAGAAGGATGTTGGAGCTCTTCAGATCTCTGTGGATCACCCCGTTTGAGTGGAGGAAATCCAGGCCCTGCAGACACTGAGAGAGAACAAGAAACACGAGGGTGGAAATCCATGGCCAGAATACACAATCACACAAGAAAGGACAGTTTAGAATTCTGCCAGCAGCAGCTTTGCTGTGACAGGCCAGGAGTGCAGTGCAGACAAGCTCCAGGCTAATGGTTCAAGGCAAAGCTGAAAACAGCAAATCAAATCCAAGAAGACAGAGACTCCCACAACAGCAGGAAAGAGGACAAGAGCAGAGTGGAAGTGCAGTGACACTGGCAGGCCATTCACTTCAGAGGCTCTTTCTTCTCCAGCTCATAAAAACAATACAGAAACAAAGCTCTGAGCATGGAGCCACTCCTGTTCTCCGGCCCTGCTTGGAAGGAGCATTGTGTCCAAGCCATGGCAAGCACAAGTAGGATCCCTCACCTCCCGACTGACAGCTGCCATCTCTCCTTCAGCCATGCGTGTCTGTCTGACAACGTCCTGCAAAGTTCCTCCATCCATGTATTCCATCACCAGCCAGAGATCTTCATCAACAAGGAAGCTGGAAGAGGCAAACAATGGCGTGGAGATGAACGTGCACTGCTCAATTCCCCAATGGAAAAGCCTCGAGTGGAGTTTTGTTTCCAGGTCACTTGTAAATGAGGACAGAATCCGATGCAGAGACATTCCTGCCAGGCTGCACAGTCCTTGGGATCTGCACAGTCTAAGGGAGAAGGAGATGCCTGTGAGAAAGGAGAGGCCTTAGATGGCAAGCAAGTGAAAAATGCAGTTTAGCAACAGCCCAGATCAATGTGGAACCACAACACTTGCCCCCAGCTGGTTCAGCATCTGAACTCAGCAGTTCCACCGTTCCCTCCAGAACAAGGCAACACAACTTCCAGAGTTATCCAGGGCAGGAGGCCCTGCAGCACTTAGGACAAAAGTGGTCAAGTGTTTGGAAAACCTTGCAGAAAGTCCCTTCAGAAACAGGCAGGGCCATTGCAAAATGGCCACATGAGGTGTTTCTGGAAACAAGAACCTGGTCTTCCTGGCATCTGCAGCAATGGAAAAGAGTTGGGAAGGAGAAGCCAAGGGAAATAATTTCTGACAGAGTTTATCAGCACTTGTCGTAAGACCCAGAAAATGGGGTCAGCTTGAAGGAAAAACCAAACCAAAGCAACAAAAGCACACGGAGGGAGTGAACTGACAGGCTGTTGTTTTGGGAAGCTACAGCCGGGTGAGGCTTTTTCAAAACAGGCTACAGACTGCGGATGCCAGGAGAGATTAACGCAGGGCCCGTGCACGGGATAAGAGCTGAAGCACTCACCTGTCCAAAGAGCTGACAATGTTGGGGTTCTTCTTGTCCTTCAGGACCAGGATCTCATTCACAGCTCGTTCCCCGTTCTGCCCTCTGAGACTCATTTTCTTTATGGCCACCTGAAAGGACATTGCAGCCCTTGAACTGGAGGAGTCTGGGGCAGGAGGCCGCAGCAAACACGGAGCGAGTCTTTGTGGAGCGACAGAGCCGGGCTGGGCCAAACTGCCTTGGGATGGGACACCCGGGCTCAGCAAGTGACATTCCCACAGCCCATTTCTCTGCTCGCTGCGGGGCCGCTTACAGGACACAGGGCCAGAGACATTTGGCCTTGGAAGCTCTGCAGAAATGGTCCCTCAGCTCTCAGCCTCAAAGCTCTCACAACATTCTCTGCACCTGCAGTCTTCTCAAACAGCCTTAGTTTACCACCACTCTCATTATCATTCAAACACATTTTGCAAGCAGCAAGTAATTCTGGTTCTGTGAAAACAGAGCAAAACAGCCGGGAACCCTTTAGCAATCCTGTGAGATTTGGTCATGATTTCAAAGGCAACTGCTCTGTTTGGGATTGCACAACAGAGCAAACACGCACAAACATTGCTCAGATGATCCCTGTCACGGGCTGTCACTGACACCAGACCCAAACACAGCTGCAGGGTTTAGGGGAGAGCTTTGCTCTGCACATCCATCTTCTCATTCCTCTCCCTCTCTCTGGGAACAGCTGCAGTAGGACTAAAACCCCAAACTGATGCCAAGCAGGATCGCTCCTTAATTAGGTCTTGAGGTATCCTTTGAAGATGAAGCACAGGATGGAAAAACTGCTAAACAGCGTTCCTGTCCGAGGCTGGGATGAAGATAAATTAGGCCTCAGCCTCCACCAGCTGATGCACTGATGCTTTCAGATATGAAGACCAAGCCAGCGTGTCCTGCTCTGACAGACACCGCTGCCCTCCTTGCATTCCTTTGGGCACTTCAGAAGGCTCAAGTCTGTCCCAGCCGTGCTCTGCAGGCTGACACTGCTGTGCCTTCAGAGGAACAGCCTGTGCAGGAAAGCTCTGCTGGCCCCCCAAAGCTGCAGCCACAGCTCCCAGCAGAGGGGAAAGCCCTCGAGAGCTGCCCGACGCTCTGGGCGTGGTGACACTGACCTCTCCTCCAGTGGCCCTGTCGAGTCCTTTAGAAACGGTTCCGAAAGCCCTGGAGACAGAACAGCAGAGAAGAAAGAAGCAGCGCTTTAGGCCCTGGGACTGAAAGCCAGCCCAGACAGGAGATCTCTGCTGCCTGCAGCCTTTACAAAACACCTGGGTGCATTGACCCTTCAAACAGCAGCGCAGCAGCCACCAGCCCTGTGCCACACAAGGTGTACGAGAGAAAACTGAGGCCCAACACGAAGGAAAAGGGCTGGAGCAAATCCCAAATGTCCACGCTGAATTACTTTAGTCCAAAACCTAGGGTGGGAGTGGGTGTCTAATGAACTGGAAAAGAATGTATTTCATCCTTTTCCATTTCCTGCCTACGAGCTGCAGGATCTACAAGGGCCCTGCCATCAGGCAGCTGATGCATTTTCTCCTCGAGTGCAGCAGCTCTGTGTCTGTTACTGAATGTACGGGGCTTACTACCTGTGCTGAAAAGAGCACTTATTAGCTCATCTCTGGTTTCTGTTTCTAAACTGTTGTAATCCTGACCGGTGGATATTTTTGGAAGCAAAATATTTGAAAGGAATCTTCTGGAGAACTGTTTTCTGACAGTCACCAGATGGTGAGCTGCTCTTTCAGGCAATCAAATTCCAGGGACAGAAGATCTTCCAGGTCCTGCTCCTTGCTGCAGGCAGGACACTGCCAGCCTCAGGGGCTTTTGACGGTGCCTTCTGACCACAGTTACCAATTCTGATCAGGACTGAGAGACAGCAGGATCGTGCCCCAGTGTCTGAAGCTGTTTGCAGCTTGCCTGGCTTCTCACTTGATCCTGCACCAGCAAATACCTGGCCCCTGCTTGTGCAGAAGTAACTGCCGTGCACTTACCCTTGGCCAACCTGCTCCAGTTCCAGGTATTTCTCGGCAGGCTCCCCCACGCTCACGGTACTCCCTGAAAGAAACCACATGGAAGACGCTCCCTCCCAGATGGAGACCCTGCCTTGCAGCAGGGCCAAAATGCAGCCCCACTCCCTGGGGCCGGGAGCCCCTTGGTCTCAGCTGGGCAAGGACAATAAATGACTCTGTGACATTCAGCTGCAGAGCAAGCCTGGGTGCAGCTGATGCTGAGACACACACGCAGCACCCTGCTCTGGCACACAGCAGCAGAGCAGACGTACTCAGCTGCATCAGGCACCACTCCTCTCTGCCCTCTGGCTGCAGGGCTGTGCTGCTGTCAGAATGTTCACCCCAGGATCCCTCAGCAGAGGGAGGTTCAGTGTCCTCTTCCCAAGCAGAGGGAGGTTCCCCATCCTCTTCCCAAAATGCAGCAGGTTCCTGGTCTTCTTTCCTAGCCACAGGATGTTTGCTGTCCTCTTCCCATGCCGGGAGAATTGCACCCTCCTCTTCCCAAATCACAGGATGTCCTCTGTCCTCGTCCCATGCTGGGAGATGTCCGTAGTCATTGTCCCATGCTGCTGGAGCCTGGCTGTCCTCGTCCCACACCGGGTGATGTCCACCATCCTCGCCCCACACCACAGGAGCTTCACTGTTGTATTCCCAAACCGTGGGATGTTTGCCCTCATCTCCTGGGACAGAGGGAGGTTCACCATCATCCCCCAGAACAGCAGGAAGTTCACTGCTGTCTTCCTCCTCTTTGGCCTCCTCTTTGGAAGCAGAGGGAGCCAGAGGAGGAGCTGATGCTGCTTTTGTGCCCTGTGGACAGATGGTAGCGTGAGGGATGGGAAGTTCTCTCTCAGTTATCGCCTTATTTATCCTCAGCTACACATCCAGCTGCACTAAGCAGAAATGGGAGTCGGAGCTGTTCAAACTAGGAATGGGCTAAAGTCGACATTGCCACTTATTGCTGGGCATTCCATATTCCACCGTGGCTAAAGCCAGCAAGCAATCTTCTGCCTGCAAAACCAGACCTGCAGCTCTTCAAAAGCTCTTCAGCAGAGAAGGAGAAAAGTGCCAGGGATCCCTTTGCTGCTGCTGCTGCTGCTGCAAAGACACTGGCAGGAACTTTCCTTCAGCCTCCCAGGCTGGCGCTCGACTGCCACACGCCAAGCTCACAACTCTCTGCACAATTCCGACCACCAAAGGTTCCTTTCCCACTCACCGAAGGAGGAGCTGCTCGGGATCCACGCGTGAGGTGCCCTGCAACAGGACAGGGAACATGAACCAGATGCTGTTAGGAAAAACCTGCCCGTGGTGGGAACTCCCACGGAGCAAGGCAACCCCGAGAGAGCATTTTGCTTCCACAACATCCCTCCAGGAGCCACAGTCCCTTCGCACAGCAAGCAAGAGAACAGCACAGAATCCTGGGCTGTGTCAGCTCTTGGCTGGAGCAGCCACCGGAGGGAGTTCCAGGCTCCGCTGGCACAGACTCTGCGCTTGAGGGAACAGAACCCCCCCCGGCTCCATTGCAAATGCTGTGCACGCCCCGCTGGCTGCAGACACCCCCTTTTTCAGCTGCAGCTGCTGGCAGGAGCTCTCCCAAACCAACGGTGTCTTAATGGCAATTTGGTTACAAAGGCAGCTGAGTTCCAGTGGGAGAACAGAAAGCACCCAGCAAGCCCGAAGGCACCGATGCTGCACCCAGGGAAAACCTCGACTTACGTGCCAAGTGGGCTAAAAAATAGCCCGAATAAGCCACAGAGTACAGAGTGCAAACTGCAGCAACCGCTTGCTGGATCATTTTGGCCGTGCTGCACACGTCGCAGACTGTACCCCTGCAAGCACAGAAGGACACCCGTCAGGGGCTGGGCTGGCTGCTGAGAATGCCTCGGGCAGGAGGATCCTCCGGCAACCAGTGGGCGCCCAGAGCCGCTCTGGACACTGAGGGCTCCGCGCCCCACAGCAACGGGAACACGGCGAGGACGCGGCAGCGTTCCCGTGACATCACAGCAGCAGCTCACGCAAGGACCGCCTGGAAGGTTCTCCTCTGTCACAAAGGAGCACAAAGGATCCTCCCGGGGCACAGCCTGTTGCTCAAAGGATCCAAGAGGAACCCAGAAAATGCAGCAGACAAGGACAGCCCGTAGCCAAGCCTGAACACTGAGGAGGAACGAGGACAGGACCAAACCAAAGGAATCACGACCTTTAGTCACTGATGCTGCCTGCTAAAACCAGCAAGGATTGTTTCGTCTGGGATCTCTGTTCTAGTTCTAAAAACAAGCAAAGTTCTCCACTCTAAATATACAGAAAGCAGGAACTGGGGAGGAGGTGGGATGAGGAAGGAGGAGAACAGCAGAAGGTGGAAGAGAGAGGAAAAGGCGGAGCAGGAGGAGGAGGAGGAGGAGCAGGAACAGGAATAGAAGGAGAAGCAGGAGGTTCCAGTGGCCGCTGTGTCCGCAGCACCCCCGGCCCCGGGAGCGTCCCCCCACGGCATCCTGCAGGTGGCTGGGGAGGGGGAGCTTGTCCCGAATCTATCAGGGGCTCCCTGAGAGGGTTTTTTTATTGGGGAGTGTTTGGAGCTGGCAGATTCCAGAACCGAGCCCTAAATATCTTTTAGTATCCTGGGAGGGTTTTTTGTGTGTGTGTTTGGATCTTTCAGGACCCCAAAGTTGAGCCCCTTGGGGGAATCATGTCCCCTTACATCAGCCAATACACACAGAGGAGAGGCCCTTCCGCTGCCCTGAGTGTGGGAAGGGTTTCAACCACAGCTCAGCACCAACGGAGGCACCGCTAAGGGAAGCCCTGCGAGTGCCCCGAGTGCAGGAAGAGCTTCGTGCGCTGCTCCAGCTCCATCCCCCGTGGGAGGATCGGTGTTGGATGATCCCCAGTGACCCCCGTTGGGCAGAGCCCTGGTGACCCCCGTTCCGGGTGATCCCCGCTGGGTGGGGGGAAGGTGTTGGAGAGATTTCTTTGCCTTCTCCTTGTGCTGCTGGGATTTGGTTGGTAATAAATTCCCTCCCTGTGCCCAGGCTGGGTCTGTTGTGCCCGTGCCGGTGCTCGGGGCGGGATCTCTCCCGGTCCTTCTCTCACCTCCTGGGCCTTTCCTTGTATTTCCTGTCTCTGTGCAGTAGTAGAGGGCAGGGACAGAGCATTTTTGGTGTCTCCTGGCATCCAGTAAAGGCCAGCTAAGTCCCAGGGGTTGTGAGGGGTTTGTGGGAGTCCCCCGTTTGCATATTTAAACCACACGTAAACGTGGGAATTCCATTCATTCCTGCTCGCCTGCTGGAAGCTGGGGCAGCCTTGGAGCCTCCGGGCCCCGCCAGGCCAGGGCCCCTGCACCCCCTCCTTTCCCAACGCCGCGGCACAGAGCCTGTGTCACTGCTGGGGGGGAGCTGTCCCAGAGCCGCAGGCAGCTAAAGCCAGCCATGGACTGCTCACAGCTAAACCCATCCGGCGCAGCTCCCTGGGACCGGCGGGTCCCTCTCCTCTCCACGCGAAGCCGGCGGAGCCAGCGGGAGCTGGCAGAGCCTCCTGTCTGCAGCCAGCACACTCCGCGCTGAACTGAAGAGGACACCACGCAGCCAGCAGCACAAAGGGAGCGAGGCTTTCCCCACCGTAAAGCCCGAACAAGAACACTCTTCAACGTGGCGGCTTCTGAGTCAGAGAGAAGAGAAAGGAGTCCTGTGGGACGGAGCTGGAAATGGTGACGGGAGAAAAGAGGGCGGTGCCGCGATTCTCGCGCGTAGCTTAAAAACCTTCCTGCAGGCCGTGGTGAGAAACTGTAATATCACAAACTGTTTGTCTCTTTGATCCATTTGGAATACATGGAGGGATGAAAAGTTCACCCATGGCCCATGAAAATTATGAAAAGTGCCTATGCCAGGCTATATAGAAGTATTCAGAGGCTTTTAGAGACTTCCTGTGACAAAAAAAACACCCCAAACTTTTGTGTTCAGGCCAAAGTAACTCATCCTTAAAAAGATTAATAACCCCATGTGATGGCCCATGTCTGGCAGTGTGAAGGAACTGTGAGATTTTTCAGGGCAGAGATGTTTTACACCACAGCAGATTGTTTCTTTCTGGGTGGGTCTGCTGTTGGTGGCACTTTGGGAACCACGTGATGCAGAAGAAAACCCTTTTTTCCTTAAGCAGAACAAAGAGACTTTTCAAGAACTGCAACACTGACTAAAATCCCATGTTCTGCTTCCTTTGTGCGAGTTGGGTAAAAGAAGGGAAGTGCTGGAAGAGACGGGAGGTTTGCTTGAATTTCTTATTTCCTTTTAATTCTGTTAGTAATAAACTTTTCTTTGTACAGCAACTGTTTAAGTTTGAACCTGTTTTGCCTCGCAGCTCTCTAGTTTTCGTCAATATTTTCTTATTTTCCCCTTATGAAAAATAACAGATTTCGTGTGCTTGACGCTCGCTGCGTCAAACCACGACAGGCAGAGCCCTGGTGCCCCCCGTCTGAGCGATCCATGTTTGGATCCAGTGTCCTGGGTTTGCATGGCCAGGCTTTGGAAATAGGGGGCCTCCAGGGGTGGCTTCCATCAGCAGCTTCCAGAAGCTTCCCCCGTGTCCGGCTCCTGTTCCGCCCTGCCCCTGAAGGCGAGGGTAACCCAGGGTCTGGTTCATGGCTCCCCTGGGGCAGATTAGAGTGAAACAACAGTGAAAGATCTGTGTTTATAAATATATCTCTGTAGGGTTTATTTCAGAACAGTTTGGTTGCTGTATGAAGGGGGTTTGGAGCCCTTTTGGTTACCATCTCCAGTAATATTAAAAGCATAAAAGTAACACTTAGGAAATGTATAAGGGCAAAGAAAGTATGAGAGCAGAAGGATACAGAGTCAGCAGCCCTGGATCAGCAACAAAACTTTTGGTTTTGGTTGTTCCAATGTCCCTGTCCTTGGTGTAAGTGATGGTCCCAGGCTGGATCCCGTGGGGGCTGGGGAAGCCCCGGAAACTCCAAGTTCCGTGGGTTAATACAGGTTCAGGTTTGGGTGAACACCCAGGTGCCTCCCCCGGGGGAGTTTTGCAGTGTCCGATGTCACACTGTGGATCCCGGGGCACTTTGGGAGCTCTGATGGTTTATGGCCCCTTCTAAGACATGGCCCTGCCCCTCCCGGCAGCGCAGCTGAGCCAGGCATGGCCCATGCGAAGGGATGGAAACCTCCAGCCCTCTGTGTGCATGTCCCGGGCGTGCCCCGGGCGGGTTCCCAGAGCTGGGCCAGCTGTGTAAGGGAGGGCGCTGCCCTGCTCCAAAGCCCTGTCCCACCTGGCCGGATCTGCTTCCGATCGGCCTCTGCCCTTCCCTGGCTCCAGGCCCGGCTCGTCCCCTCCGGGCTGGGTGTTCCCCCCCTGTGCCCCCGGGCGCTCCCTGTGCCCACGGCCAGCAAAGGCCCTGCTGCTGTTGCCGGTGGCCAATGGTTTGAGCCACTAACCCGGAACATTTCAGTCCCTCACAGCTCTGCACCCCAAAAGCCGAGAGGGATCAAAGGTGCCTCAAAGCGACTCCATCCCACTGCAAACAGCTCAATTCCACCTCAAAACAACTCCATCCCACCTCCAAATTTTGGGGTATCCCCTGTACCCAAATTGCTCCCAGTTGTAGATGTTCCTGTCCATGAACTTCACCCAGTTGCTGTCATCAAGGAAGTGCCAGTGGGCTTTTCCCCAGGAATGGAACACACCTGTGTGGGAGACAGCTCAGCAGGTGCCCCCCTCCAGCAGCCCCCAGCACCCCACAGCAGGTTGGGAGCTCAAAGGACCCCCCTGGACACCCCGTTCCCACCCCTCTCTGCCCCACAGCCACCTCAGCACCAGCTGCTGGGTGGGGAGGAACCCCCCATGAGACCCCCAGGGAGGGACAGGGGTTTGGGGACCCCCCGCGAGGTTCTGCCCCCCCGAGAGCCCCAGGGAAATGCTCAAGGGATCAAGTGATGGGGAAACGAAGGGAGTCTCGTGGGAAGCCCTTTCCCGCTGTCCCCCTGGCCCTTATCCCCCTCTCAGACACCTTTCCCATCGTCCCCGTGCCCCTCCCCACTCACCCAAGAGCTCCTCACCCTCAGCCGGGGGCTCCCAGAACCCAGAGTGGGGTGACACGGGGGGGACACACGGGGGTCCCCATTCCCAATCCATCCTGGGGCCGGTTTTGCTCCCCCGATCTTGGCTCCCCCACGGGGTTCCCTGTCGCAATGACCGCCACTGACCCCTGCCCAGGCCAGCTCCTGCGGTGTGCAACAGGAGCGGGGAGCAGCTGGAGGCTCTCTGCTTTAAAGCTGCTCCTCAGGAGTTCAGCTCTGCCCAGGGGAGCTGAAGCTCCAGGCACGGTGGCTGTCAGCAGTCCGGACGAGGGAGAGGATAACAAGTAGCAAGGAGGCTTGCCACACGGGAAAATCCAAATTTATTGGAGGCAACCCCCAGGAGACAAGCCTCGAGCAGCTCCAGGGAACCACTTACAAAGGGAGGTGGTACAATGGGGATGGCTTAACTGGGGACCAATAGAAATCTCTAAGGGAGGGATATGGACAAGGATAGACATTTCCTTGGGCCAATAGCCTCAAGGGGAGGAGGGAAAGGGATCACATGCCCCAATGGGGCATCGAGGTTTAGGGGATTTCCAAAGGGGGAGGCATCTAGAGGGGTAGGGTCTCGGGGGATTGATGGGGACCATATAAGGGTAAATTCGGAGGTTTCAGATGATGGACACTGGACCTTCGGGAACAACAGGAGGGGTTTGGGTGATTGATAGGGAAAGAGCTAGAACAAGGGGAGGAGAACAACCATGTAGGGAGCACCGGGGGAGTGGCTTGAGTCTGGGGCAAACCAACTGGGAATAGGAGTGGGGAAGGTAGGGATGAACCATTGGGGTACAGAAAACTTATATAAAAATACAATAAAGGTATCGCATCACCACAGTTCCCCAGAGTCCCTCCCCAGTGCCCCCCAATAAACGGGACCAGCCCAAACTGGGAAGCTTTATTTGGAACACTGGGAGCAGCCGGGCGGGGGCAGAGTGACAGCGGGGCTGGGGGGGACACACGAGCCCCCCAAAATCAGCGCGGGGATGGAGCGGGGGCTCCCGGCCGGGCCCGAGGCCACGGGGAGGGGCTGCGGCCGCCAGCAGCTCAGGAGCTCTGTGGGCAGAGCAAAGGGGGTGACACCGGGCTGGGGGGCCCCGGGGGGGGCACACACGCTCTGGGGGAGGGGGGATGCGATCCTCGGGACCCCCCGTCACCTCCTCGAGCAAGTGAAAGCCGAGCCCCAGCGCCAGGAAGATGAAGCCCAACACGAAGCCCCCGATCCCCGTTGGCATCTTGCTGCGGGCAGTGTCCGCTGGCATCTCTGGGGGATCCGCAGGGGTCAGGACCTCTCGATAAGACTCCAGAGAGCCATCAGAACCCCCAAACCCCTTTTTTTCGTCCCAGATC
Organism: Coloeus monedula; assembly: GCF_965178545.1. Lineage (NCBI taxonomy): Eukaryota > Metazoa > Chordata > Aves > Passeriformes > Corvidae > Coloeus > Coloeus monedula. The sequence continues at coordinate 14,634 of NW_028120189.1, forward strand.
TGTCCAGAACACCATTAAACCTTCCAGCACATGCCAAACCAACTCTCATCCCCTCCAGGACTCCACAAGCCCCATCCCAGTTGCTCCCTGCCTTCCGAGGATCCCCCAAACCCTCTCCCAGCCCCTTTGCCAAGGCTAAAAAGAAGGGTGGCTCTTGATGGAATGCCCAACACCGAGAAACAGGACAAGAGATCGGCCTAGAAGCATAGACAGCTTTGGGTTGGGGTGTTCTGAGAGAAGTGAGCTGCCCTCGTGAGAGGGGAGTGGATTGAGGGCACTGGGGAGGCACTGGGAGGGCACTGGGAGGGCACTGGGAGCGACTGGGAAGGGAGCACGCGGCACTGGGAGGCCGAGTCCAGCACGGGGCAGTCGGCGCTGCGGGTCTGCCTGGCAACTGATGAGTCATCAGAGAGACGCGCTCTGATTGGCTGAGGGGCGTCAGCGCCACGCACGGCTGGGATGGACGCGCGCGGGGGCACTGGGACACACTGGGATGGACTGGGAGGGACTGGGATGGACTGGGAGAGCTCAGGGGAACCTGGAAGGACAAGAGGCCCCGGGGATGGGCTCCAGGGGGGCTGAGGGGCTCCAGGCTCATCCCCAGGGCAGGGCCCGAGGGGACTCGCTCTGCCCGACGTTCGGCACCTCTGCGCTCCGCCAGCAACGGGGCAACGACCTCGCGGTTGTGCCGGCAGAGCCTGTCCGCCAGAGCCCCTTTGTACCCCACTCCTGCTGCATGGCTGTTCCAGCACTGCGCCTGTTTCTCCCCACACGGGGTGTCCCCCACCAACAGCCCCACATCGCTGGCGAGTGCAGTTGCTGCTCCCGGTGTCAGATGCTCCTCTGCACCAACCTCACCGGCTCGGTGCCCTTCATGAAGTGACACTCGGACTTCATCATCCCCTGGAACACCCCTGTGTGTGGGACACAGCTCAGGGGGTGCCCCCCTGCAGCCCCCAGCACGCCCAGAGCTCCGGGAGCCACCCCGGATCCCCGCTCCGCACCCCCTGTGCCCCACGGCCGCCACGGGCCCCTCCTGCCCGTGCTCCCACTTCCTCTTTTCCACCCTTCTCCCTATTTCACATCCCCTCCCCCGCCATTTCCAGCTGCTCCCCAGAGGAGTTTTGGAGTCCCATTCCCCCCATTCCGCCCTTTTCACCCTTTCCACCCTTTTTCCCCACAATCCCCCAATCCCCAGCCCACTCCCGCTCAGTTTTAGGGTCTCATCCTCCACTTTTCCCACCCCCTCCCCACCCCCATTTCTTCCCCACTCTACAGCCCCCTCCTGCTCTTCCTTTGAGGGTCCCCTCCACCTCTCACTCATTTTAGGGGTCCCATCACCCCTTTTTCCCCTTCTCCCCCCATTCCCATCGCGTCCTTCCCCCCCCTTCCCCCCGCTCACCCGAGAGCTCCACGCCCGCAGCCAGGGGGGCTCCCACCAGTGCCACCAGTGCCACCAGTACGGCCCCAGCTGCCACCACTCGCCCCATGGCCAGCGCTGGCCACGATTTTGATTGGCTGAGGGGCTTTAGGGACGCTGCAGCCCCGCAGTGGGGTTTTTTGAGGGAGGGGGGGGAACCTTGAGGTGCTGGGCAGGTGGGAGCTCAGTTGTGCCCAGAAATGTGTCCCCAGGGACGCGGGATCTCAGGGGTGCCCATGGCCTGGGGTGATGCTGGCCCGGTGCCAGGCACCCACCAAAGCCACTCTGTCCCTGCCCCCCGCAGCCGCACAGGGGAGAGAAAATGGAACCGAGGGTTCCCGGGTGGGGATAAGGACCGGGAGAGATCCCTCAGCAAACACTGGCACGGGCACAACAGGCTCTAATTAGAGATATTAATTAAATTGATGACACCAAAAAAATAAGAGCAGGAGAATGAGAAAGAAAAGAAGACCCTTAAAAACACCCTCCCTCCATCCCTCCTTCCAAGGGGCTGTGGCGGCATCACTGCATCCGGCACCTCCATCTTTGGAGCCACCAGGGATTGGCTCTGCCAGACATGGAGGAAGCTTCCAGATCCTTCTCTCAGAAGCCACCTCAGAACCAACCCCGCTACCAAAACCAGGCTCTGCAAGACCAATAGAGCCCCAAAACTGGGGACCCAGGTATCCAGGAGCTCAGCTGCACCCCAAAATGGGGATGGAGATGTCCAGGGGCTCAGCTGTGCCCAAAAACGAGGCCCCAGCCGAGGGTGTTCCCCTTTGGCTGAGCGCTGCCTGAGGGCTGGGGCTGCAGCAAGGGGGGACACCCTCATCCAGCGGGGATATCCCGCTAACGGGGGACCCCCACAAGCCCCTCACAACCCCCGGGACTGGGCTGGCCCTGCCTGGATGCCGGGAGACACCAAAACCGCTCTGTCCCTGCCCTGTGCTACTGCACAGGGACAGGAAATACAAGGAAAAGCCCAGGAGGTGAAAGAAGGACTGGGAGAGATCCCGCCCCGAGCACCGGCACGGGCACAACAGACCCAGCCTGGGCACAGGGAGGGAATTTATTACCAACCAAATCCCAGCAGCACAAGGAGAAGGCAAAGAAATCTCTCCAACACCTTCCCCCCACCCAGC
>NW_028120188.1:0-17085 GCF_965178545.1 Coloeus monedula
TGGCTGCTGCTGGAGGTGGTTTTCTGCTTTCCGGCTGTTCTTCTCATTGATCCTTTCACAGCAGTGTTCTAGGGCACATTTGAGGGTAATTCCAGGAATTTGAAACCAGATAAAAACTGGTGGGGAAAAAATGTGAACGCGATCCATTTCTGGTAGTTCCAAGCTTCTCCCACAACACCGTTCCAGGGGAAAGCTGATAAAAGGGTAAAGATGCAGAGGAACAAGTGCTGTAAAGCCCCCTGGCGCTCTGAGAGAGCAAACCTTCCAGTAGTCCCAGCAGATCTCTTGGAGAAAGTGTGGGATCGCAAGGTTTTCCAGGAAAGCAAAACAAGGGTGGAGATGAGGGAATAGGCTTCCAGTTCTTCCTTGAGCTGAAAGCCTGGGGGAATTGAGAGGGGCCACAAGAACTGTTTGTGTAGGCAAATGGGAGTTTGGGGGCTGAATCTGAGTTTCCCTCTGGGGCATTTTTGAGGGAAAAGCTGAGGTGCTGTTTAAGGGAGAGAATGCAGATTTTTGGGGTGGAAAAGGTTGAATCAATATTGTAGAGGAAGTAAAACGCTGGGGGTAAAAGTGGATGCAATGTGGAGGGGACAGATTGAATATTTTGGAGGCAAAATGGGGAACTGAGTAGTGGAGAGATGGGGAACATTTTGGAGGCAACACTTGACAAACTCTCTGGGGTGGAGAACGACCACATTGAGGGAAAAATGAGGTGATGAGCAGTGGGCACGTAGGGAAGGTCGTGGGGGTAAATCTTGAGAAAAGCCCCGTGGTATTCAAGAAATCCTTGGAAGCAGGACTGAGGAATTCAGTGGTGGAAAAATAGGGGAATTTTGCGGGGGTAAAACTTTAAAAGATCTAAGAGTTGAGAGTGTGTGTTTTTAGGTAGAAAGGATGTCTTGTTGAAGTTGGGCGTCTGGATTGTGGCATTTATGGATCCAGAAAGTAGAAGATAAAGGAGACTCCCAAAGCCTCGGTAGCTGTGTTAAGAAATCCGTCCCAGGGAAGAAAGGTACCTAAACCTCCTAGAAGTAGGGACTAATTGGCATGGGAAGGGGAAAACCCACCCCCAGTGGGAGAGAGCACGCCGGGTAAGGGAAGAGAAGGATGCCCTTAAGAAGAAGTAGGGAAGGTGAATTTCTCGGCTTGCTGAAATGTATCAAAAAGTTTGGAATCTGGGTCTGTGTGGAGGCCGGGATTTTCTCAGCCATATGCAGAGCCCAGCACTAGGAATAAAGGAATTCCAGGCTTTACAACGCCAAAAATGCAGTACCAGAGAGTTCTGTTATCCCGAGGACTTGGGGGATACTTGGCAAAAATTTTCGGGGGCCCAGGCTGGACCGAGCTTTTAACGCTCCCCGGATTCACGGGATCGGGGATTCCGGCGTGCCCTGCACGGGTTTTTTCAGGGAAGTCCCAAATCCTTCGTGTGAGCACGAAGCAGAATCCCCTGGGAGCTGTGAAGGCAACAGGATATTTCTTGGGAATTTTGAAGGGTTGGGTGAGTCCTCAGTGTTAGGTTGGAATGAACGCAAATTGTCCGGGAGTTGCTGGTTTGGGGATGGCCGGGTCTGGGTTTGGATTTGTGGGCACCGAGTGTTCCTTGTGTCAGCTTTAGGTCTTCTGGATTGGTGGGAATTGTCAGAGAAAAGAGAAGGCAATTGAAATGCGGAGCTCCATTCCCGGAGAAATGGTCGGGATGGGAGAGGAAAGGCTGTGGAGCTGCTGGGAGCTCGTGGAGAACGAAAGGATCTGAGGCCTGGAGGCAAAAGCTGTGGAACAAAGCCTGAAAAGGGTGTGGGGTGGGGCGGGAGGGGAAGGAGGGCACCGTGGTGGGGGGAAAGAGGGAAAGGATCCCTGCTCCGGGAATCCAGCAGGGACCAGGAGAGGATCATTTTCCATCCACTGCTCTCAGTGGAATCCTAATAAGGACGGTGGAAGGGAAGTGATTCGTTTGTTCTTAGGTTTGGAATGAAAGGTGCTCTTCCAGAGGGGACTATTGACCTGTTAAAATTCTGTTGGATACAGGAAAAGAGGAAGCAAGCAGCTGGGGAATGAAGGGGTGGATTTTTTGGTGGATACAGGGAAAGACACGGGAAGGGGCTCTCAAGTAAAATACACCTCACGGGCAGCACCAGGAGAAGCCTCAAGTGCCCTTTTTTTCCAAGCTCTGACATTCCAGAGGAGTAAGCAGTGGTCAGCCCATCACTTTCTGTATTCCTTGGATGCCCAGTGCTTTGTTGGGAAGAGATAATATTTGGAAATGAACAAATCCGGGGATGTAATTTCCTGATAGTAAAGCCCCAGAGAGCCTGGTTTTGATATCCTTCCAGCACCCAAACGCAGCAGAGGGAATCCTGGCGGAGCTGGAAAACGCTGTCGCTCCGTCGGTGGAATTCCTGGGAACTGGAAAGCAGCAGAAGCAGCAAGAACAGAGTTGGAAGCAGGCTCCAGCCGGGTAAGGCAGACACCAAATCCTTTGGAACTGGGCAGGGGTGGGAAGAATGAATTCTTACATTTGTAGCCCAGGGATTCCTGAGCAGGATCCCGGCAGGGAAGACTGCAGGGATCAGGCTGGGGCCTGATCGCAGCTGGGGGCAGCGAGCCTTGGAATTGGCTGAAGGGAAGAAAGAGGGATCCTTTGAGCACAAGGATCAGGTGTCAAATGCGGAGATGGCATCAGACAATTCCTCGGGAGGGTTTAGTTCCTGGGCCAAATCGATCTCCTGCCTTGTGAAGGAGCTCAGAGAGCTGGGAAGAGCCCAAGCAACGCAGGGAATGCACCGGCAGATAAAAGTGCCGGGGAACGGTGGGGAAAAGCATCCGAACAGGGGGCCTCGTTTTGTACAGGGACGGTACAAAAAATTGTCCGAAAGAATAGGAATGGAATGGGATTTTACGTATTCCTCGGAGGCCACAATCCAGTGGGAAGGCTGAGAGAAAGAAACAAGGCCTAAAAAGGCAGATGAGCCAAATCTGCCCAAAGCCTCCAATGGCCACATTCCCTGGCATTGCTGAGGACTTCAGCCAAGCTCCAAGCAAAAGGTGAGCCCCTGATTTTGGTGCCAAGGGAAACTCCAAGTTAAGAACGATCCAAATATGAAGCGCTTCTCACAAAACTCAGCTTTGCAAACCTTTCTTTGGGCTAAAAAAGAAAAGATGGGAATGCCCTTGGCAGAAAAGCAGCTGTGAGGCACAGCAGGCTTCAAATGCCTGTCAGCAGGAGCTCCAGGAGAAACGGCTGCTGGCTCCGGGCATCCTGGGCTTTCCAGGCAGGTTTTGTAGCGGATTGCAAGGCAGTTTTCCTGCCTCTGGGGGGTGGCACCTGCATCCCGCTGGAAAGGGAAAATGTGGAGAGAGGGGCAAGCGGGAAGACGGTTGCTGATGTGTGTCCTTGGATCGCAGTTCCTCCCGGTGAGTCTGTGCTGCTGGAAGTTTGAAGGAGATCAGTCCTGGAGTACGTGTGGGTTCACCTGTGGGGTTTGGGAGCGACGCTGGCCATGAAATTCCAGGGATGTTCCCTTTGCTGGAGTGAGAAGCAGTGGAAGCACTTTGCTGTCTGCTTCTTCATTGCCTTCGCCTCGGTCCCCTGGGGCTCCAGGTAATCCCCTCTCACCTTTGCTTTTCCAAGGGTCTCTAAATGAGGGCTTGAGCTTTGGTGTAGCTCCCTTTACAGGGAAGATCTGTTCCAGGAAAGGTCTCCTGGTCTGGACCGATGGCGTTGCAGGAAGAGCAGGAAACCCCGCAGCTCCTGTGGCTCCCTCATCCGATTTGCCTGCAGGCAGCAGCAAGGATCATTCCCAAGTGTCATCCCCTGGCTCCGTGACTCGGTGAGGTTGTGTTCCCCCAAAGGCCAGGGGCCGCTTTGTTTTGCGGCTCACGAAAGTCCAGCTCGGTGGTGCTGGGTTTGGTTTTTGTGTGTAATGAAGGCACTAAAAAATTCCCCTCCTTCACTGGCACAGCCCTGGAGTGGGAGCAGATTCCCCTTATCCCGCAGTTATCCCGCTCCTGCCCTGGATCCCTGCGGTGCCGTGTGTTCTCCAAGCTCACAGCACTGCTGGCTCTAAACAAGAAAAACAATCCCTGTTCCTTCTCTTCTCCGTCCTTGATGTTCCCAGGCCCTGCATCTCCCTGGCTATTCCCTGTGGGAGTCTTCATCTCCATCCCACCTTATCCCGATCAGGTAAGGGTCTGAGACATGTTTAGCAGCAAATGCATTCCTGTGAAGAAAGCCAAGAGCAAAGAGCATCCAGATGCAGAGAAGTCTTTAGAAAAGCGTTCCAGATGTGCAAATGAGGGATGTGTCTTCCTGCATCTCCTGTTGTTTTTCTCTGTCACGTTTTGGAAGGGTTTCTCTCAGTGATTTCCTGCAGTCCAGGTGCGTCCCTTCTTTTGTCCAAATCCAGTGCCAGAGGATCGAACAACTGACGAGTGGGGCCTGGGATGAAAACGGTTCTCCTAAAATGAGGGAAACAATGCTAGAAGAGAAATGAGCATCCTTTTAATGCCTGGAATAAAAATGCTGGAAAAGGACACTTTTTATTTGATATGGTGTCATTCTCCTTTTTTTTTCCATGGCTAAAACTCCACGGTGAGCAATCAGAGCAGAAATAGGAAATGCAGGAGTCTTGGATTCCACAGTGGGATTAACTTCCCTTTTCTGCTCTCTTTCAGGACAGGAAAAACCACTGAACTCGCCCCATCTTTGGGACCAAGAGCTTTGGTGCTGGAGTAGGCAAAGCCAGCTAGGGCCCCCCTTGTCCTGCCCATGGTGTGGGTCAGGGACAGGCTCCTCTTCTCCTCTGCGCTGGGATGAACTGCCTAGGGAATGCTATTTCTGACAGCCCGGTCCTATCCCCGGCTACTGGAAATGGGCGGAGGTGAAGAGGCAAGTGCCAGAGTTGCTTGGGGATGATGGAATTGTGGTGTTTGGCTGTGCCCAGAGGGGCAGGTTGGGCATTTCTGTGTGTCTGAGGACCGGTTTGGGTGCTGGGGAGCCCGGGGAGCCGAGCTCTCAGTGCATTCCCAGCTCACCCGGGGGTGGGAGCTGGTGCAGGGCTGGGTGACAGCCTCTGGTCGGGCTCGGGGCAGGCCCTGGCCCCGGCACAGACACGCTGGGGTGGTTTGGGGATGCTTGGGGAGCCGTGGGAGGAAAATGAGGGATGGTGCTGGGCGGAACGGTCAGCCTGCGCTCGTGTCAGCGCAGCCGTGCAGGGCACTGGGATCTGGGTAAAACACCGGCTCTCCTGGTGTTCAGGGAAGCAAGGTCTGTATTTATCCATACATATTTATCCCTACATATTTATCCCTAAATTTATCCATGGATTATCCATATATGTTTATCCATATACATTTATCCATATTTTTATCCACGTATTTACCCATGTATTTATTCCTATATTTACCCATGTATTTACCCAGGTATTTTATGAACACTCAAGTGCCATATCCATGTATTTTATGAGCACTTCCAGGGTTGGTGACTCCACCACTGCCCTGGGCAGCTGTTCCAGCGCTGGACAACCCTTCCCATGCTGGGCCAGGAGATGGATTCTGGAAATGCAGACTCTGAGGAGCTGGGGATTAAGGCAGCATTGGATTCCTTTATTCTCCCAGAAGGATAAAGGAGATTTATCCCCAGACGAACCAGAGGTGATCACACTGAGGTCATTAGTGGGATTTCTTCCTTACTCCCACAAATACCCACTGGGGTGACAGAGTTCCCTACAAGGGCGGTGTTGGAAGGAGCTGCTGGAATGTTTTGCTGTTTATTGGGATCCACAGGATGTTTGGTGTCTCTCAGAGCTGTTCCAGGCTCTCCACAGACCCAAACGCTCCTCACACTTCTCCTCAGAGTAGAGAGGTTTCCCAGAGTGCTGGTTTTTAATTTCAGATGCTGGGATAACGACACGGCTTCAGGAGGCAGGAGACTCATTGTGCTGTGCCTCAGTCCAGGCAGGGACAACCCCCAGCTAATAAAAACCTCTTTAAAGCACAAAAAGTCCCATTAAACTGATATTATAAAGGCTGCAAATTGAAGCAGGCCTCAATCAGAAAGCAGCAGAATTTAATTCCCCCCCCTTACCCATTTGCATGATCATCTCCTTCCTAATTGCCCATCCACGCTTTTCCCACAGAAGTGCTGTCCCGAGGTTGGAGATGGTTCCAGCTTTACGGAGCTTTGATCTTTATCTGGTTTTACTTTTTACAGGGCACAGAACCCGAGAGTGGCAGCTGCTTTCCTCTTGTTCCTCCTGTGGCAGTGAACTGCTCTTCCCGAGGACGGCTGCAGGAATTCTCAGGCAGCATAACGTATGGAATGCCAGGCACGCTACAGAATTCCAGTGGGAGCAGCAGGAACTTCTGTTCTTTACTGGCAGGGCTGTGCCATGAAGGGGAGCTCGGAGATATTGGTCAGCTCAGGGAATGAGCCTGGCTCATGGTAAGGAAATTCACTGTGCAGTTACTTTGGGCCCTTTCTCTCCTCCTTCTCCTTCTCCTTCTCCTTCTCCTTCTCCTTCTCCTTCTCCTTCTCCTTCTCCTTCTCCTTCTCCTTCTCCTTCTCCTTCTCCTTCTCCTTCTCCTTCTCCTTCTCCTTCTCCCTCTCTTCCCAACACCAGTTCCAGACCTCAGTATAATCCATGTTCCCACAGCCTGACCTTGCAGTTTTCCCAGTTTAGCAGCCCCAGCCACACTTGCAGCCTCTCTGTCTGGACTTTGTCTTGCTGAAATCTCCCTTTGTTGATCCTTTGCTGCCTCACCTTTTATCCAGCAATAACGTGCAGTGGGTGGAAGCTTCTCAGAATTCCCTCCCTGTTCCACTGGAAACATTCCCAAGTGGAAGCAGCTGCACTGCCCATCAGCACTTGCCTGCTTTTAGGGGTGGTTGAGGCATGAAGGATGCAACAAATGGAGTTGGCTCCAAGGGGATGAAATGCTCCCCCTGAGGCTGCTCAGAGAGCTGGAGCTGAGGAATCCGGGTGGGAATCACTCCAAGAAAAAGGAAGGAAAAGAGAGCAGAGGAACAGGGATGCAATTCCAACCTCTCCAAGGACTGGGATGGGCACATTCACCAACACCATTTAATCTAGACACAATTTCTTCTTTGCCTCTGGCTGCCAGGAGCAGGATGAGCAGTTTAATGAGTTTAAATAGTGAATAGTTTAATTAGCTGGAAGAGACTGGATCAATAGCTGCTTAAACAAACAACTGGATCCCTGTTTCCAAGCTTGGATGTAGTTTTGGAAGGTTCCTGGCAGTTTGGCAGGGATTAGTGATGCTGAGAATGTGCTTTTTTGTGGGTTTGGGGCTTTTACTCCTGTTCACGTGGCTGCTCTTTTTCTTGTTGAGTGGAAAACAGGAGGGAAAGAGCAACGATGGAAGGAATTCCACTCTTGCTGCTTCAAGGGATGGATCAGGAAGGGAACAGGCTGCAGGGAATTTGGAGTGCAAACTGAGAGCTCTCCGATATTTTCGGCTCAGTCAGTCCATCAGTGCTTGGTGGCTGTTTAGGCCACGTGCAAGGTGAATGATGGTGCACATGGCAGAGCTGCTGGTGGCTCCTTCCCCTGCCCGGCTGTCAGTCACCCTGCAGGGTGCTGGAGCAGCGTGCCAGAGGCCGTGGATCCTATGGATCCCATGGATCCCAGGGGCGTGATCAGGAGCCTGGGCCTGCTGGCCACTCCTTGCTCTCTCTTACCCTGATTTTTCAGCTCTGCAGCGAATCCAGCTTGAGGTTTTCAACCCCCTAGAAACCCAGGGACCTTTCATGTCTGTTCTCAGATCTGGGATTTAAATCCAGCCCTTATCAAAGCACTCCGTGACCAGGCAGGCCCTGAATCCCAGCAGGGATCTGATAAAGAGGGACCTGACATCCTAAAGAAACCCTTTGAAATCCTGCTGGGATTGATTTGTATCCATAATGGAGCCCCGAGCTCTCTGCCAGGGAGAGATGAAGCTGCTCCTTTGCTTTATTATCCTCAGGCCCTTCCCAGCTTTGAGGGAAATTCAGTCCCTCTTCAAGCCCCAAAATCATGGAAAAGCTCCTTTGTATCCTCTCCACAGCCCCTACGTGGATTAATCAACTTTTTATTTGATATGGTGTCATTCTCCTTTTTTTTCCATGGATAAAACTCCACGGTGAGCAATCAGAGCAGAAATAGGAAATGCAGGAGTCTTGGATTCCACAGTGGGATTAACTTCCCTTTTCTGCTCTCTTTCAGGACAGGAAAAACCACTGAACTCGCCCCATCTTTGGGACCAAGAGCTGTGGTGTTGGAGTAGGCAAAGCCAGCTAGGGCCCCCCTTGTCCTGCCCATGGTGTGGGTCAGGGACAGGCTCCTCTTCTCCTCTGCGCTGGGATGAACTGCCTAGGGAATGCTATTTCTGACGGCCCGGTCCTAGCCCTGGCTACTGGAAATGGGCGGAGGTGAAGAGGCAAGTGCCAGAGTTGCTTGGGGATGATGGAATTGTGGTGTTTGGCTGTGCCCAGAGGGGCAGGTTGGGCATTTCTGTGTGTCTGAGGACCGGTTTGGGTGCTGGGGAGCCCGGGGAGCCGAGCTCTCAGTGCATTCCCAGCTCTCCCAGTGGTGGGAGCTGGTGCAGGGCTGGGTGACAGCCTCTGGTCGGGCTCGGGGCAGGCCCTGGCCCTGGCACAGACACGCTGGGGTGGTTTGGGGACGCTTGGGGAGCCGTGGGAGGAAAATGAGGGATGGTGCTGGGCGGAGTGATCGGCCTGTGCTCGTGTCAGCGCAGCCGTGCAGGGCACTGGGATCTGGGTAAAACACCGGCTCTCCTGGTGTTCAGGGATGCAAGGTCTGAGGCACTGGATTTACTTGGGGCTTTCCAGGACAGCAGGAACAAGAGGAGGTGTGGTGCCAGAGGTGCGTCCCATCAGGTTGCAGTTCCCTCTTTCCCATTTCCATTTCCTCCTCAGTGCAGGTGTCCCCTGCAGCCCATGAGCACGGGGCCGGTGACAACTCCCTGTCTGTAGAGGGATTCCTTATGGAACAAGGGCAGATGACACTTGTGTGAGGCTTACGACTGTTAGATTTAGACCAGGATGGGTTTAAGGAAAACTAGAATCGTGTGTTAATCTTACTGGTCAATGAACAAATGGAATCCACACTTCTATAAGAAAAAATATAGTGTATGGAGCATAAAGAAGAAGCTGTTTTTGCCTGCTGCTGCTGCTTGGCTGTATCATGTAACCCCATTCGAACTCTGCCTTCAAGACAGCTGTGAGACCGTGAAATAAAGAATTTAGCAGAACAGCAGCCTCCTCTGCTCTTTCACCCTGGTCCGAGAAGGAGGGGTACCCTGTCAAAGGCTCAACACTTGCCTTTCTGACTTTGTTTCTAAATTTCTACCTTTCTAATTTTGTTTGTTTCTAATTTTTTTTTTGTTTATAACTTTGTTTGTTTTTAACTTTCTACCTTTAGAAACGTGTTCGTTTCTTGTATTTTACCTCTTTGTTTGTTTCTAAATTTCTGCCGTTGTAACTTTGTTTCTAACTTTCTACTTTTAAAATTTCATTTGTTTTTAACTTTTTACCATTCCTCCCAGCGAGGGCTGTGTGCAGAATACTAAAACGTGTTAAGTTCTTCATTTTTACATCTATAGGCAAATGCTACTGATTTAGATGTAAATTCATTTTGAAATGAGCCAGCCCTCTCTCTCTACTCTGTCGCATACAGGAATATAAGAAGCTGGGAATAGAGATCAGCAGGTTTTGAGAATAACGAGCCGGCGTTTTTCTGTAGGAAGGAAAGCAGCAAGCGCCTGGCCCCAGGAGCCGAGACGCTCGGGCTGCAGGAGCTGCAGAGCGCCCGGAGCCGGCTTTTCCCTGTGCTCTGTGCCTGCCCCCGGGCTGAGCTGGGCGGCGCTGCTGCCGCCCGGTGGCGGCTGAGCCGAGAGGGCGGCGGCCTCGGTGGCTGCCGAGCGTGGCAAGGAGCGGGAGCGAGCGGGGCGGTGTCTGTCAGCGGAGGGGAGGGTCCCGGGAGCGGCCCCGGTGCGCGGGGCGGGCCCGGCCCGGGAGAGAGGGGCGGGGCCCCGAGCGATGGAGCCGCCCCCGTGCCGGGCAGGGCGGGCCCCGGGGCCGGGCGGGGCCGGGGCTCTGGGGCGGGGCCGGGCGGGGCCGGGGGCGGCTTCAGGGGCGGGGCCGGGCCCGGCTCAGGTGCGCGGGGCGGGGTCCGCACAGGTGCGCGGGGTCCCAGGGCGGCTGCGCAGGGCGGGGCCGAGGTGATTTAAGCCCCCGAAATCGCCCCTGCCGCCATTTGCTCCCTCAGAGCTCGGGGAGGCTGCGGCCGGGCCGGGCTCCCCCGGCGTGGCCCGGGAGAGGCCCCCGCTCCCCCTCTTTCTTCCCCGTCTTTCTTCCCCCCGTTTCTCCTGCCCTTATCCTCCTCCTTCTTCCCCCGCTTATCACCTCTTTCCTACCCCCCCCAGTTTCTTTCTCTCTCCCCCACACCCTCCCTGTCTCTCCCAGCCCCCTGCCTGCCCTCTCCCCAGCGCCCCCCCACCCTCTCTCCCTGCTCCCCTGTGCATCCCCGACCCCCCCCGCCTCCTTTCTCCCCCACCCCTCCTTTCTCCCCTCTCCGTACCCCGCTCCCCAACCCGACTCCCCTCTCTTCCTCCTCCTCTGACCATCATCCTTCCCCCTCACCCGACCTTTCCCTTCCCCCCTCGTTCTCCCCAACCCACCCCGACTCCTCTCCCTACCCCATCTCATCCCTCCCCGTTCCCTCTTTCCCCCGCAGCCGCGGGGCTCGGGGCGCCGGAGAATAAAGCCCAGAGGGCCGGAGCCCGGCGCCCCTGCCCTCGCTGGAGCCTCGCACGGGGGACCCGCTCGGCGGGTCCCCCGTGCAGTACAAAAACAGCGCCGGGGCTCCGGCTTTCCACACATCACACTGGGGATCCCCTCCTCAGGAGGAGTTCCCGGGGGAGGTGGTGGGTTTTGGGGAGGGTGGTGGGTTGGGGTGGGCCCCCTCCTCAGGAGGGGTTCCCGGGGGGGTGGTGGGTTTCGGGGAGGGGGGTGGGTTGGGGTTGGGGTGGGCCCCCTCCTCAGGAGGGGGTCCCGGGGGGGTGGGTGGGTTTCAGGGAGGGTGGTGGGTTGGGGTGGGCCCCCTCCGGAGGAGGGGGTCCCGGGAGGGGGTTAGGGTGGGCCCCCTCCGGAGGAGGGGGTCGGGGGGAGGGGGGTGGGGCGGAGGGGGGACTTTCCCCCCCTCCAGTCCCCGCCCCCTCTCCCGGACCCCCTCCTCCGGACGGGGCTCACCCCAGCCCCCTCCCCGGGACCCCCTCCTCCGGACGGGGGCCCCGGAGGGAGGGAGGGTGGGGTGGGGGGGTCCGGGTGGGAGGGGCTGTTGGTTTGGCCTGTGGTCTCTATGTCTGTTCATGCCACAGAGTGACGTGACCCCCCTCTGCTTCCCCCCCCCCCCGAGGCCCCGGTCCGGAGGAGGGGGTCCCGGGGAGGGGGCTGGGGTGAGCCCCGTCCGGAGGAGGGGGTCCGGGAGAGGGGGCGGGGACTGGACGGGGGGAAAGTCCCCCCTCCGCCCCACCCCCCTCCCACCGACCCCCTCCTCCGGAGGGGGCCCACCCTAACCCCCTCCCGGGACCCCCTCCTCCGGAGGGGGCCCACCCCAACCCACCACCCTCCCTGAAACCCACCCACCCCCCCGGGACCCCCTCCTGAGGAGGGGGCCCACCCCAACCCACCACCCTCCCCAAAACCCACCACCCCCCCGGGAACCCCTCCTGAGGAGGGGATCCCCAGTGTGATGTGTGGAAAGCCGGAGCCCCGGCGCTGTTTTTGTACTGCACGGGGGACCCGCCGAGCGGGCCCGGCCCGTGTGGGGCGAGGGCAGGGGCGCCGGGCTCCGGCCCTCTGGGCTTTATTCTCCGGCGCCCCGTGCCCCGCGCCCCGCGGCTGCGGGGGAAAGACGGGACAGAGGATGGGAATAAGGGAGCAGAGGGGGTCAAAGAAGGAGCGCAGGTGGGGGGTTCGGGGTGTGCAGGGAGAGGTGGGATGGGGGGACAGGAAAGGAGGCGGGGGGAAGACGAGGACGGAGCACAAGTGGGGGGTCAAGGTGCAGAGGGGAAACGAGGGAAGAGGAACAGGGGGAGGTGGAGGGGGAAGGAAAGGTGGCAGACGGAGGGGGAGGATTGAGGGCAGGTGGGGGGAACTGGGAGGGGAAGGGGAGCAGGGTGAGGGGGCAGGGGGGACCCGGGATGGGGGCGAAGGAACGGTGGAGAAGGGGAGAGAGGGTGGAGGGGTAGGGCAGGGTTGGGGTGTGTAGGGGGACAGGGAGGGGGGATGGGGGGGACCGGGCCGGGGGGGGAGGGAGGGGAGGGCTAGGGGGGAGAGGGGGGGGGTAGGGGGGGGGTGTAGGGGGTGGGGGAGGGGAGGCAGAGGGGGGAGAACGGAGAAGGGTTAGAAGAAGACAAACTAACACAAATATAAAGGAAAAGAACTACAGAGACATAGAAATATGGAAATACAGAGATCTAGAGCCCGGTCCGGCCACAACCGTTCCCACGGAGCGCCGAGGGAGCAAATGGCGGCGGCGCCGATTCCCGAGGCTTAAATCCCCTCGGCCCCGCCCCGCGCAGCCGCTCTGGGGCCCCGCGCACCTGTGCGGACCCCGCCCTTCACACCTGTGCCAGGCCCGCCCCGCCCCGCCCGCGCCCGTAAATGCCGGTGGATCCGCACCCGCTCCGCTTTGTGCGGTGGATGCTCATCCTGCTCCTCCCGGGCTGTGGCGGGACCGTCGTTCGGAGCGCTGTGCGGAGCCCGGCACCGGGGGCTACTCCCGGCGCTGCGCCGAGCCCGAGGCGCTGAGGTGGGAACGGGACCCGGGCCCTGGGATTCGGGGCTGGGTCCTGTCGGTGTCTGTTGGGGGTCCCGGGCCGAGCCGCTTGTCTCTCGGCGGGCGGGGTGCGGCTGCCGGGCTCGGAGAACTGAGGTGGGATGGGGGATGGCATTAGGCATCGGGATCGCCGCGGCTGGCAAGTGCCGCTCCGGGATTGGCGCTGGCGCCGAGCCCGGCGCTGCCGCTCCGGCTGCGGCCAGCGCGGGGCTGGGCTCCCGCCGGAGCTCCGGCTACGCTCCCGCTGCGGCCGTGGGGAGCCGGGGCCGTGCCGGTGCCGGGCCCGCCGGGAGGGCGGCGCTTCCCCGCAGCAGGCGCTGGATCGCGCCTGGAAGCGGCCGGGCCGCGGGGACCGCCCGTGCCCGCCCCGGCCCCCCCCGAGGCCGCCGCTCCCTCAGCGCCGCCCGCCCTGTGGGGCGCCCCCTGGCGCAACCGGAGCGCCGGCGCTCCCGGCCCGGCCCCGCCCGCAGCCCCCGCGGGGACGCGGAGCTCCCCCAGCCCCGGCACTGCCGAGGCCGCCGCTCCCCCTGCCCCGGGCCGCTCCCCCGGGGGCCTCCCGCCCGCCGCGGCCCCGCCCAACCAGCGCGGCTGCAGCGGGACGAGCCGCTCCCCCGGCCCGGCCGCTGGCGCCGAGGCCGCTGCTGCCGCTCCTGCTCTGACTGCGCCCGCTGCGGGACCGGGGCCTCGCCGGGGCTCGCTGCTGCTTGAGCCGCTCATCCCACAACTGCCGCTTGAGACCTGATGCTCTCCTTCCTCCCCCCCGCTTTCTCTGCGGCTTGCACGCTCCACTGCAAAAACCTCTGGCTTTAAAAGGCCAGGGAAAAATGTTTCTTCTTTGTTTCCAGAGTACAGGAGATCCTGAGTGGCAATAGGTACACAAGGACCACCAAGTCGAACCCTTATGTGAATGGCTCCTCTGGCCACTGAACCCACACCTGGGCACTCTCAGCACCCTGCTCCAGCCAAGCCAATCTCAGCTCCTGGCAATGTCCTGCCTGGGATAGGAATGCCAAGTGCCAGCAAGATCATTCCTATGCAAATACAACTCCTTCTTTTATGCTAATGCTGCTTGCCACACCAGCCCCTGTAATTGCCATAGGGCAGAGCTCCATGGCCAGCACCTGATCATGCAACAACACAGGTGAGCAGTTGTGTGACAGCACTGAACTCTTCCCATAACCCTGATTTCCTGCCCTTTCCAGGATTTACCCAACAGCTGTAAAGGTGCTTGTTCCATGGCCCTTTCCAGGGAGAAATGAGCAAGGCAAGTCCTGAGGGTTCACTTGCTCCACAGCCAAAGCTCTTCTGGAGAGGGTCAGGGCTGCTCCTGCCCGCAGAGGGGCCTTTCCCACAGGTGAGTGTTCACAGCCCAAAATCCCAGGGGCTGCTGAGGCAGGGCCAGCTTTTGTGGCCCAGAGCTGCACAGAGCTCTCAGCGACTCCTGCTCACTGCCAGGAGTGTTCCTTGGTGCTCCTTCCGTGTGTCCCAGCTGGCAGGGAATGGGGGGAAGGAGAAGGCCAGGAGGCCCAGGAAGGGAAGCAGCAGCTCTTGTGCTTTGGATTTGCAGAGAGGAGCTGTGCCTGCAGTGTCCTGCCCGTGGCACGCAGTGTGCCAAACACACATCCCTGGAACGGGCACTGGGCTGC
Organism: Coloeus monedula; assembly: GCF_965178545.1. NCBI lineage: Eukaryota > Metazoa > Chordata > Aves > Passeriformes > Corvidae > Coloeus > Coloeus monedula. The sequence goes on from NW_028120188.1 coordinate 14,507, forward strand.
CCGGGCAGCGCTGGGATGGACATGGATAAAGGGCTGCCCGCAGCCCCTCGGCCAGGGGCTGCTCTGAACAGGCACCCAGAGATGCTTCAGTCCCGACAGACCCCACTGACACCCCAAAAATGCCCCAAGGAACAGCTGGCACTGCGGAATGTCAGAATGGGCTGTTTGCAGAGGGGCTCAGACAGCAATTCCCAGTGCTGACCTCCCACACACCTGCCAGCTATGTCCCAGCCACCCAAAATGCCTTCCCTTCAAGCCTGAGGCCATCATCCCTCAGCAGTGTTAAGGCCAAGGCAAGCTTCGCCCACAGCAATGAAATGCCAAGCAATGCCCTCAGAGATGCCTTCAAATGAAAGGTCAGAGTCAGAGAAATCTCTTTGGATTGAGTTGGGAGTTTTTGGGGAGCCAGCTGGAACTGCACAACTGATGGAAAGCTTTCCCAGGTGGCTCCCACTGCAGGTGCCCTGAAGGCAGGGATGTGCATCCCTTTCCTGAGGGAAAAGAACTTGCAGAGGCCACTCCTGAGGCTCTGGAATGAAATCAGCTCCTGCAGGGAGAGAAGTCCTCCCGTGGGCACAGGGGCTGCCTCAGCACGGGCTGGGAGCGTGTCCAGCCAGTGCCTGTTCCTGCTTTCAAATATCACCTGGAGCCCCAGCTCGGGGGGTGCAGGCAGCTGAATTCCAGGGAACTCTGTCAGGTGCCCCCAGGGACATTGGGGGGGGGGCTGGGGGATGAGGGTTACAAACAGCAAATTCTATGGAACATGAAGCTGTCCTTGCCCTGACCCTGCTGAGCTTCCCTGGAAGCTCTGCTGGGTCTTGACACAGCTGGTGTTAAATAGGCAGCTCTGCATGGGAATATCCATGCTCCAGGAGGCGCTGGGAGGCTATGCCAGTGGCAATTCAGCAGGGAATTCAGGGCTTTGGGTAGAATTCATCTGAACTAGCAAAGCCAACCCCCAAATCTGCCCACCACCCAGGGAACAGTCTTTGTGCTGCCCTGGCAGCCAAAGCCCCTGGGCTGGGAAATGTCAGCAGGCAAATGGATGGAATGATCTAAATGCCAGCATCCCCCAAAGGGACAATGCCATCACCTCCCTTTGCTCCCAAAGTGTCCACTGTGTTCCCCACAGGTACCCTGGGGATGCCAGGGAGGTGCCTTTGCCCACAGTGCCTTTCTCCTGCCCCTCTCCAGCCTGAGGCCTCTTCTCCCTTCCCTGCCAGCTGATGCCAAGGAAGGAAGACACAGTGAGTGCTGAGTTGACCTCCAAATAGTCCTTCCCTCACCTTGAGATGACCTGAGATTTTACCCCCAAAATGTCCCCATCTGCCTCCTTCTGAGTTCCTCATTTTTTACAAGGAAGCATTCTTTCTCTGCTCTGGAGATTACCACAAGATTTGCCCCCAAAACTTTCCCCACCTGTCCACTACCTCTTTCCTCATTTCCACCTCAATCTTTTCATTCTTTGCCCTACAGATGCTTTCAATTTTTACCCCTCTGAACTTCCCTACCTGTCCATAAGTGATTACCTCAGTTTACCCCATCAAGTGCATTCTCTCTGCTACAGATCACCTCAGATTTTACCTCCAACATTTTCCGTACATCTCCACCACTGACTGAGTACTTTATTTTTACCTCCAAATACTCATTTTCTACCATGGAGATTCCCTCAAGTTTTACCTGCCAGATTTACCCACCTGTCCACAGCAATTCCCTCCGTTTACCTCAGGATGCTCCTGCTCTCTCCTAGAGATGACCTCACATTTTACCCCCTCAGTTTTCCCTACCTGCCCAGTTCTGATCACCTCCTTTTTACCTCAAAACATGAGTTCTTTCTTCTACTGATGAACTCGGATTTTATTACCAAAATGTCTATTTTGTCCCCTGTGCACTGACTAGATTTTAAAACCCAAACCACGCAGGTTATGTCTGTCTTACCCCCAAAATGTTCATTCTGTCCCCTACAAATTAGGTCAGATTTTTTCTCAAAACCACTTATGGTTCCTACATAATTACCTCAGGGTTTGCCCCCCACATTCTACCTCATCTTAACTGCTGATCACCTCATTGCTTCCTCAATATGTTCATTCTTTGCCCTACAGATCTTCCCAAGTTTTACACCCCAAATTTCCTTGCCTAGCCCCAGTGATTGCCTCAGTTCATGTCAGTGGTCACACTCTCCCTAGAGATTACCTCAAGTTTAACCCCCAAAATTTTCCTGAAATGTCCACAACTTATTACCTCATTTTTACCAAAAAAGATTCATTCTCAACCTTTAGATCATTTCAAGTTTGACCCCCCAAAATTCCCCTACCTGTCCACTACTGATTCCCTCATTCTTCCTTCAATATTTATTTCCTTTCTACCATGTAGCTTCTATCAAGATTTACCCCCAAAGTTTTCCATCTGTCTACTACTGCTTACCTCATTTTTACCTCAAAATGTTCTTTCTACAGCTTATTTAATATTATTTTTACACAAGTTTCCCTATCTGCCCACAACTGATTCCCTCATGTTACCTCAGTGTGTTCATGCTCTCCCCTAGAGATTAGCTCAGATTTAGCCCCCAAATTTTCCCC
>NW_028120187.1:0-16739 GCF_965178545.1 Coloeus monedula
GAGCCCTTGCTGGACTTCTGCAACTTCGGTGCACTGCACACGCAAGCCCGCTGCTCTGCGGCTTCGTTCTTCGCCTCACGTTGTCCGCACAAAAGGGAAGCCCAGCGAGGGCACTGAACTTGGCCGCTTTTGCTCGTGCATGCTGCACGCAGCCACGCTGTAGCGTGCACGCTTTCTTTGCACAGCTCTAGAGGAGAAAGGCTCACGAAGGCTGTCTGCACTTCAGGCGGCTCTCTTGAAAGCTGTTTCTTGCATCGGCGAAGTTACAGCATTTCAGGGAGTGGGTATGCAGAGCCAGCCCTACAGCTGTCAGCTACAGCTCGGAGGCATACCGGGAGCCGCTTTCTGTTCAAGTTACAAAGCATTCTATCGTTTTCTTTGCTGAGTATCTTCATACAGTACAAGCAGTAAGCACCATACACAGTGATACCTTGACATTTGCCTGTAGCCTCTCGTGACTCCTACCATTGCCGTATTATAGTCATTCTTATCCAATCGCAAGAGTAAGCAAGTTACAATTTAAGCTTACCACGGAGAATTCTCAGACCCCCCACCACCGCCACCACCCCGCCCCCCCCACCAACCCCCCCCACCGCCACCCCCCCCAACCCCCCCCTTCTTCTTCTTGCTCCATCGGCATTTCTTGTTTGCCTGCGAGAGCTCTCTTTCTGGTAAAACCATGTTTTCTAGCTCCTTATGCCCTTCTTGAGACTTACTTGCTTGCTGAAAAACAGGTGCTTGTACCTGTAGTCACATACCGTTGTGCTAAGCATAGAAAAAATCTCCTTCCAACGCAATCTCCAACCTTTGCCTTCTCACTTATTCAGCGATCAGTGTTTCAGCAAAACACCTTGTGCTCTCTGTCAAAACGTGCTTCCATTTCTACCTCATGCTAAGTTTCTACATTCACGCATCTTTCTGCCAAGCCTACATAGCTGTGAAACTTTCTTCCCAAACTTTCATCCTCTCCAACAAGCTCGAGCTCCAAGGACACCCTTTGGCTTTCGCTGAGTGCGCGCTGCCCACGTAGCTCTCGCTGAGCCAAGTGGGCCAGGGGAGAAGCACTTGCTGCACGAGTGTTTCAAGGTGCACGGCTTTGAAGGCAGCACCACAATCCGGGCCACGAGAAGGGCTGAGGAAGAACGTGCTGTCGTCCTGGCACCTTTCTCCTGTGTGCGAGACGTTTAACTGAAGCTCTTCGCTCGTTCTCCATGAGAGCAACTGCTGGAGGCTGCCAAGGCAGCTGCGAGCACGAAAGCATAGCCGGGCGTCTGTCTTAGAAGAAAGGCGCAGAGCCGCAGTGGGACGCGCCCTTTCCGGAGGCTGCTTGGACAAGGGGTGCTTTAGGAAGGCCTTCTGCTTTGACGCCTGCTCCTGGCTGAGCTCTAGCTGCAGGGACTCTGCAAGGCTGAAGGACTAGGAGAGTGCCTATCTCCACGCTGTGCGGTGACGCGCTAGGGCTCCGCGTTGCCTTTTGCAGAAGCGAGGACGCCCTCAGCCGGCTCGGCTTGTGAACGAGCCCTTGCTGGACTTCTGCAACTTCGGTGCACTGCACACGCAAGCCCGCTGCTCTGCGGCTTCGTTCTTCGCCTCACGTTGTCCGCACAAAAGGGAAGCCCAGCGAGAGGGCACTGAACTTGGCCGCTTTTGCTCGTGCATGCTGCACGCAGCCACGCTGTAGCGTGCACGCTTTCTTTGCACAGCTCTAGAGGAGAAAGGCTCACGAAGGCTGTCTGCACTTCAGGCGGCTCTCTTGAAAGCTGTTTCTTGCATCGGCGAAGTTACAGCATTTCAGGGAGTGGGTATGCAGAGCCAGCCCTACAGCTGTCAGCTACAGCTCGGAGGCATACCGGGAGCCGCTTTCTGTTCAAGTTACAAAGCATTCTATCGTTTTCTTTGCTGAGTATCTTCATACAGTACAAGCAGTAAGCACCATACACAGTGATACCTTGACATTTGCCTGTAGCCTCTCGTGACTCCTACCATTGCCGTATTATAGTCATTCTTATCCAATCGCAAGAGTAAGCAAGTTACAATTTAAGCTTACCACGGAGAATTCTCAGACCCCCCACCACCGCCACCACCCCGCCCCCCCCCACCAACCCCCCCCACCGCCACCCCCCCCAACCCCCCCCACCGCCACCCCCCCCAACCCCCCCCTTCTTCTTCTTGCTCCATCGGCATTTCTTGTTTGCCTGCGAGAGCTCTCTTTCTGGTAAAACCATGTTTTCTAGCTCCTTATGCCCTTCTTGAGACTTACTTGCTTGCTGAAAAACAGGTGCTTGTACCTGTAGTCACATACCGTTGTGCTAAGCATAGAAAAAATCTCCTTCCAACGCAATCTCCAACCTTTGCCTTCTCACTTATTCAGCGATCAGTGTTTCAGCAAAACACCTTGTGCTCTCTGTCCAAACCTGCTTCCATTTCTACCTCATGCTAAGTTTCTACATTCACGCATCTTTCTGCCAAGCCTACATAGCTGTGAAACTTTCTTCCCAAACTTTCATCCTCTCCAACAAGCTCGAGCTCCAAGGACACCCTTTGGCTTTCGCTGAGTGCGCGCTGCCCACGTAGCTCTCGCTGAGCCAAGTGGGCCAGGGGAGAAGCACTTGCTGCACGAGTGTTTCAAGGTGCACGGCTTTGAAGGCAGCACCACAATCCGGGCCACGAGAAGGGCTGAGGAAGAACGTGCTGTCGTCCTGGCACCTTTCTCCTGTGTGCGAGACGTTTAACTGAAGCTCTTCGCTCGTTCTCCATGAGAGCAACTGCTGGAGGCTGCCAAGGCAGCTGCGAGCACGAAAGCATAGCCGGGCGTCTGTCTTAGAAGAAAGGCGCAGAGCCGCAGTGGGACGCGCCCTTTCCGGAGGCTGCTTGGACAAGGGGTGCTTTAGGAAGGCCTTCTGCTTTGACGCCTGCTCCTGGCTGAGCTCTAGCTGCAGGGACTCTGCAAGGCTGAAGGACTAGGAGAGTGCCTATCTCCACGCTGTGCGGTGACGCGCTAGGGCTCCGCGTTGCCTTTTGCAGAAGCGAGGACGCCCTCAGCCGGCTCGGCTTGTGAACGAGCCCTTGCTGGACTTCTGCAACTTCGGTGCACTGCACACGCAAGCCCGCTGCTCTGCGGCTTCGTTCTTCGCCTCACGTTGTCCGCACAAAAGGGAAGCCCAGCGAGGGCACTGAACTTGGCCGCTTTTGCTCGTGCATGCTGCACGCAGCCACGCTGTAGCGTGCACGCTTTCTTTGCACAGCTCTAGAGGAGAAAGGCTCACGAAGGCTGTCTGCACTTCAGGCGGCTCTCTTGAAAGCTGTTTCTTGCATCGGCGAAGTTACAGCATTTCAGGGAGTGGGTATGCAGAGCCAGCCCTACAGCTGTCAGCTACAGCTCGGAGGCATACCGGGAGCCGCTTTCTGTTCAAGTTACAAAGCATTCTATCGTTTTCTTTGCTGAGTATCTTCATACAGTACAAGCAGTAAGCACCATACACAGTGATACCTTGACATTTGCCTGTAGCCTCTCGTGACTCCTACCATTGCCGTATTATAGTCATTCTTATCCAATCGCAAGAGTAAGCAAGTTACAATTTAAGCTTACCACGGAGAATTCTCAGACCCCCCACCACCGCCACCACCCCGCCCCCCCCACCAGCCCCCCCCCACCGCCACCCCCCCCAATCCCCCCCTTCTTCTTCTTGCTCCATCGGCATTTCTTGTTTGCCTGCGAGAGCTCTCTTTCTGGTAAAACCATGTTTTCTAGCTCCTTATGCCCTTCTTGAGACTTACTTGCTTGCTGAAAAACAGGTGCTTGTACCTGTAGTCACATACCGTTGTGCTAAGCATAGAAAAAATCTCCTTCCAACGCAATCTCCAACCTTTGCCTTCTCACTTATTCAGCGATCAGTGTTTCAGCAAAACACCTTGTGCTCTCTGTCAAAACGTGCTTCCATTTCTACCTCATGCTAAGTTTCTACATTCACGCATCTTTCTGCCAAGCCTACATAGCTGTGAAACTTTCTTCCCAAACTTTCATCCTCTCCAACAAGCTCGAGCTCCAAGGACACCCTTTGGCTTTCGCTGAGTGCGCGCTGCCCACGTAGCTCTCGCTGAGCCAAGTGGGCCAGGGGAGAAGCACTTGCTGCACGAGTGTTTCAAGGTGCACGGCTTTGAAGGCAGCACCACAATCCGGGCCACGAGAAGGGCTGAGGAAGAACGTGCTGTCGTCCTGGCACCTTTCTCCTGTGTGCGAGACGTTTAACTGAAGCTCTTCGCTCGTTCTCCATGAGAGCAACTGCTGGAGGCTGCCAAGGCAGCTGCGAGCACGAAAGCATAGCCGGGCGTCTGTCTTAGAAGAAAGGCGCAGAGCCGCAGTGGGACGCGCCCTTTCCGGAGGCTGCTTGGACAAGGGGTGCTTTAGGAAGGCCTTCTGCTTTGACGCCTGCTCCTGGCTGAGCTCTAGCTGCAGGGACTCTGCAAGGCTGAAGGACTAGGAGAGTGCCTATCTCCACGCTGTGCGGTGACGCGCTAGGGCTCCGCGTTGCCTTTTGCAGAAGCGAGGACGCCCTCAGCCGGCTCGGCTTGTGAACGAGCCCTTGCTGGACTTCTGCAACTTCGGTGCACTGCACACGCAAGCCCGCTGCTCTGCGGCTTCGTTCTTCGCCTCACGTTGTCCGCACAAAAGGGAAGCCCAGCGAGGGCACTGAACTTGGCCGCTTTTGCTCGTGCATGCTGCACGCAGCCACGCTGTAGCGTGCACGCTTTCTTTGCACAGCTCTAGAGGAGAAAGGCTCACGAAGGCTGTCTGCACTTCAGGCGGCTCTCTTGAAAGCTGTTTCTTGCATCGGCGAAGTTACAGCATTTCAGGGAGTGGGTATGCAGAGCCAGCCCTACAGCTGTCAGCTACAGCTCGGAGGCATACCGGGAGCCGCTTTCTGTTCAAGTTACAAAGCATTCTATCGTTTTCTTTGCTGAGTATCTTCATACAGTACAAGCAGTAAGCACCATACACAGTGATACCTTGACATTTGCCTGTAGCCTCTCGTGACTCCTACCATTGCCGTATTATAGTCATTCTTATCCAATCGCAAGAGTAAGCAAGTTACAATTTAAGCTTACCACGGAGAATTCTCAGACCCCCCACCACCGCCACCACCCCGCCCCCCCCACCAACCCCCCCCACCGCCACCCCCCCCCAACCCCCCCCTTCTTCTTCTTGCTCCATCGGCATTTCTTGTTTGCCTGCGAGAGCTCTCTTTCTGGTAAAACCATGTTTTCTAGCTCCTTATGCCCTTCTTGAGACTTACTTGCTTGCTGAAAAACAGGTGCTTGTACCTGTAGTCACATACCGTTGTGCTAAGCATAGAAAAAATCTCCTTCCAACGCAATCTCCAACCTTTGCCTTCTCACTTATTCAGCGATCAGTGTTTCAGCAAAACACCTTGTGCTCTCTGTCAAAACGTGCTTCCATTTCTACCTCATGCTAAGTTTCTACATTCACGCATCTTTCTGCCAAGCCTACATAGCTGTGAAACTTTCTTCCCAAACTTTCATCCTCTCCAACAAGCTCGAGCTCCAAGGACACCCTTTGGCTTTCGCTGAGTGCGCGCTGCCCACGTAGCTCTCGCTGAGCCAAGTGGGCCAGGGGAGAAGCACTTGCTGCACGAGTGTTTCAAGGTGCACGGCTTTGAAGGCAGCACCACAATCCGGGCCACGAGAAGGGCTGAGGAAGAACGTGCTGTCGTCCTGGCACCTTTCTCCTGTGTGCGAGACGTTTAACTGAAGCTCTTCGCTCGTTCTCCATGAGAGCAACTGCTGGAGGCTGCCAAGGCAGCTGCGAGCACGAAAGCATAGCCGGGCGTCTGTCTTAGAAGAAAGGCGCAGAGCCGCAGTGGGACGCGCCCTTTCCGGAGGCTGCTTGGACAAGGGGTGCTTTAGGAAGGCCTTCTGCTTTGACGCCTGCTCCTGGCTGAGCTCTAGCTGCAGGGACTCTGCAAGGCTGAAGGACTAGGAGAGTGCCTATCTCCACGCTGTGCGGTGACGCGCTAGGGCTCCGCGTTGCCTTTTGCAGAAGCGAGGACGCCCTCAGCCGGCTCGGCTTGTGAACGAGCCCTTGCTGGACTTCTGCAACTTCGGTGCACTGCACACGCAAGCCCGCTGCTCTGCGGCTTCGTTCTTCGCCTCACGTTGTCCGCACAAAAGGGAAGCCCAGCGAGGGCACTGAACTTGGCCGCTTTTGCTCGTGCATGCTGCACGCAGCCACGCTGTAGCGTGCACGCTTTCTTTGCACAGCTCTAGAGGAGAAAGGCTCACGAAGGCTGTCTGCACTTCAGGCGGCTCTCTTGAAAGCTGTTTCTTGCATCGGCGAAGTTACAGCATTTCAGGGAGTGGGTATGCAGAGCCAGCCCTACAGCTGTCAGCTACAGCTCGGAGGCATACCGGGAGCCGCTTTCTGTTCAAGTTACAAAGCATTCTATCGTTTTCTTTGCTGAGTATCTTCATACAGTACAAGCAGTAAGCACCATACACAGTGATACCTTGACATTTGCCTGTAGCCTCTCGTGACTCCTACCATTGCCGTATTATAGTCATTCTTATCCAATCGCAAGAGTAAGCAAGTTACAATTTAAGCTTACCACGGAGAATTCTCAGACCCCCCACCACCGCCACCACCCCGCCCCCCCCACCAACCCCCCCCACCGCCACCCCCCCCCAACCCCCCCCTTCTTCTTCTTGCTCCATCGGCATTTCTTGTTTGCCTGCGAGAGCTCTCTTTCTGGTAAAACCATGTTTTCTAGCTCCTTATGCCCTTCTTGAGACTTACTTGCTTGCTGAAAAACAGGTGCTTGTACCTGTAGTCACATACCGTTGTGCTAAGCATAGAAAAAATCTCCTTCCAACGCAATCTCCAACCTTTGCCTTCTCACTTATTCAGCGATCAGTGTTTCAGCAAAACACCTTGTGCTCTCTGTCAAAACGTGCTTCCATTTCTACCTCATGCTAAGTTTCTACATTCACGCATCTTTCTGCCAAGCCTACATAGCTGTGAAACTTTCTTCCCAAACTTTCATCCTCTCCAACAAGCTCGAGCTCCAAGGACACCCTTTGGCTTTCGCTGAGTGCGCGCTGCCCACGTAGCTCTCGCTGAGCCAAGTGGGCCAGGGGAGAAGCACTTGCTGCACGAGTGTTTCAAGGTGCACGGCTTTGAAGGCAGCACCACAATCCGGGCCACGAGAAGGGCTGAGGAAGAACGTGCTGTCGTCCTGGCACCTTTCTCCTGTGTGCGAGACGTTTAACTGAAGCTCTTCGCTCGTTCTCCATGAGAGCAACTGCTGGAGGCTGCCAAGGCAGCTGCGAGCACGAAAGCATAGCCGGGCGTCTGTCTTAGAAGAAAGGCGCAGAGCCGCAGTGGGACGCGCCCTTTCCGGAGGCTGCTTGGACAAGGGGTGCTTTAGGAAGGCCTTCTGCTTTGACGCCTGCTCCTGGCTGAGCTCTAGCTGCAGGGACTCTGCAAGGCTGAAGGACTAGGAGAGTGCCTATCTCCACGCTGTGCGGTGACGCGCTAGGGCTCCGCGTTGCCTTTTGCAGAAGCGAGGACGCCCTCAGCCGGCTCGGCTTGTGAACGAGCCCTTGCTGGACTTCTGCAACTTCGGTGCACTGCACACGCAAGCCCGCTGCTCTGCGGCTTCGTTCTTCGCCTCACGTTGTCCGCACAAAAGGGAAGCCCAGCGAGGGCACTGAACTTGGCCGCTTTTGCTCGTGCATGCTGCACGCAGCCACGCTGTAGCGTGCACGCTTTCTTTGCACAGCTCTAGAGGAGAAAGGCTCACGAAGGCTGTCTGCACTTCAGGCGGCTCTCTTGAAAGCTGTTTCTTGCATCGGCGAAGTTACAGCATTTCAGGGAGTGGGTATGCAGAGCCAGCCCTACAGCTGTCAGCTACAGCTCGGAGGCATACCGGGAGCCGCTTTCTGTTCAAGTTACAAAGCATTCTATCGTTTTCTTTGCTGAGTATCTTCATACAGTACAAGCAGTAAGCACCATACACAGTGATACCTTGACATTTGCCTGTAGCCTCTCGTGACTCCTACCATTGCCGTATTATAGTCATTCTTATCCAATCGCAAGAGTAAGCAAGTTACAATTTAAGCTTACCACGGAGAATTCTCAGACCCCCCACCACCGCCACCACCCCGCCCCCCCCACCAACCCCCCACCACCGCCACCCCCCCCCAACCCCCCCCTTCTTCTTCTTGCTCCATCGGCATTTCTTGTTTGCCTGCGAGAGCTCTCTTTCTGGTAAAACCATGTTTTCTAGCTCCTTATGCCCTTCTTGAGACTTACTTGCTTGCTGAAAAACAGGTGCTTGTACCTGTAGTCACATACCGTTGTGCTAAGCATAGAAAAAATCTCCTTCCAACGCAATCTCCAACCTTTGCCTTCTCACTTATTCAGCGATCAGTGTTTCAGCAAAACACCTTGTGCTCTCTGTCAAAACGTGCTTCCATTTCTACCTCATGCTAAGTTTCTACATTCACGCATCTTTCTGCCAAGCCTACATAGCTGTGAAACTTTCTTCCCAAACTTTCATCCTCTCCAACAAGCTCGAGCTCCAAGGACACCCTTTGGCTTTCGCTGAGTGCGCGCTGCCCACGTAGCTCTCGCTGAGCCAAGTGGGCCAGGGGAGAAGCACTTGCTGCACGAGTGTTTCAAGGTGCACGGCTTTGAAGGCAGCACCACAATCCGGGCCACGAGAAGGGCTGAGGAAGAACGTGCTGTCGTCCTGGCACCTTTCTCCTGTGTGCGAGACGTTTAACTGAAGCTCTTCGCTCGTTCTCCATGAGAGCAACTGCTGGAGGCTGCCAAGGCAGCTGCGAGCACGAAAGCATAGCCGGGCGTCTGTCTTAGAAGAAAGGCGCAGAGCCGCAGTGGGACGCGCCCTTTCCGGAGGCTGCTTGGACAAGGGGTGCTTTAGGAAGGCCTTCTGCTTTGACGCCTGCTCCTGGCTGAGCTCTAGCTGCAGGGACTCTGCAAGGCTGAAGGACTAGGAGAGTGCCTATCTCCACGCTGTGCGGTGACGCGCTAGGGCTCCGCGTTGCCTTTTGCAGAAGCGAGGACGCCCTCAGCCGGCTCGGCTTGTGAACGAGCCCTTGCTGGACTTCTGCAACTTCGGTGCACTGCACACGCAAGCCCGCTGCTCTGCGGCTTCGTTCTTCGCCTCACGTTGTCCGCACAAAAGGGAAGCCCAGCGAGGGCACTGAACTTGGCCGCTTTTGCTCGTGCATGCTGCACGCAGCCACGCTGTAGCGTGCACGCTTTCTTTGCACAGCTCTAGAGGAGAAAGGCTCACGAAGGCTGTCTGCACTTCAGGCGGCTCTCTTGAAAGCTGTTTCTTGCATCGGCGAAGTTACAGCATTTCAGGGAGTGGGTATGCAGAGCCAGCCCTACAGCTGTCAGCTACAGCTCGGAGGCATACCGGGAGCCGCTTTCTGTTCAAGTTACAAAGCATTCTATCGTTTTCTTTGCTGAGTATCTTCATACAGTACAAGCAGTAAGCACCATACACAGTGATACCTTGACATTTGCCTGTAGCCTCTCGTGACTCCTACCATTGCCGTATTATAGTCATTCTTATCCAATCGCAAGAGTAAGCAAGTTACAATTTAAGCTTACCACGGAGAATTCTCAGACCCCCCACCACCGCCACCACCCCGCCCCCCCCACCAGCCCCCCCCACCGCCACCCCCCCCCAACCCCCCCCTTCTTCTTCTTGCTCCATCGGCATTTCTTGTTTGCCTGCGAGAGCTCTCTTTCTGGTAAAACCATGTTTTCTAGCTCCTTATGCCCTTCTTGAGACTTACTTGCTTGCTGAAAAACAGGTGCTTGTACCTGTAGTCACATACCGTTGTGCTAAGCATAGAAAAAATCTCCTTCCAACGCAATCTCCAACCTTTGCCTTCTCACTTATTCAGCGATCAGTGTTTCAGCAAAACACCTTGTGCTCTCTGTCAAAACGTGCTTCCATTTCTACCTCATGCTAAGTTTCTACATTCACGCATCTTTCTGCCAAGCCTACATAGCTGTGAAACTTTCTTCCCAAACTTTCATCCTCTCCAACAAGCTCGAGCTCCAAGGACACCCTTTGGCTTTCGCTGAGTGCGCGCTGCCCACGTAGCTCTCGCTGAGCCAAGTGGGCCAGGGGAGAAGCACTTGCTGCACGAGTGTTTCAAGGTGCACGGCTTTGAAGGCAGCACCACAATCCGGGCCACGAGAAGGGCTGAGGAAGAACGTGCTGTCGTCCTGGCACCTTTCTCCTGTGTGCGAGACGTTTAACTGAAGCTCTTCGCTCGTTCTCCATGAGAGCAACTGCTGGAGGCTGCCAAGGCAGCTGCGAGCACGAAAGCATAGCCGGGCGTCTGTCTTAGAAGAAAGGCGCAGAGCCGCAGTGGGACGCGCCCTTTCCGGAGGCTGCTTGGACAAGGGGTGCTTTAGGAAGGCCTTCTGCTTTGACGCCTGCTCCTGGCTGAGCTCTAGCTGCAGGGACTCTGCAAGGCTGAAGGACTAGGAGAGTGCCTATCTCCACGCTGTGCGGTGACGCGCTAGGGCTCCGCGTTGCCTTTTGCAGAAGCGAGGACGCCCTCAGCCGGCTCGGCTTGTGAACGAGCCCTTGCTGGACTTCTGCAACTTCGGTGCACTGCACACGCAAGCCCGCTGCTCTGCGGCTTCGTTCTTCGCCTCACGTTGTCCGCACAAAAGGGAAGCCCAGCGAGAGGGCACTGAACTTGGCCGCTTTTGCTCGTGCATGCTGCACGCAGCCACGCTGTAGCGTGCACGCTTTCTTTGCACAGCTCTAGAGGAGAAAGGCTCACGAAGGCTGTCTGCACTTCAGGCGGCTCTCTTGAAAGCTGTTTCTTGCATCGGCGAAGTTACAGCATTTCAGGGAGTGGGTATGCAGAGCCAGCCCTACAGCTGTCAGCTACAGCTCGGAGGCATACCGGGAGCCGCTTTCTGTTCAAGTTACAAAGCATTCTATCGTTTTCTTTGCTGAGTATCTTCATACAGTACAAGCAGTAAGCACCATACACAGTGATACCTTGACATTTGCCTGTAGCCTCTCGTGACTCCTACCATTGCCGTATTATAGTCATTCTTATCCAATCGCAAGAGTAAGCAAGTTACAATTTAAGCTTACCACGGAGAATTCTCAGACCCCCCACCACCGCCACCACCCCGCCCCCCCCACCAACCCCCCCCACCGCCACCCCCCCCAACCCCCCCCAACGCCACCCCCCCCAACCCCCCCCTTCTTCTTCTTGCTCCATCGGCATTTCTTGTTTGCCTGCGAGAGCTCTCTTTCTGGTAAAACCATGTTTTCTAGCTCCTTATGCCCTTCTTGAGACTTACTTGCTTGCTGAAAAACAGGTGCTTGTACCTGTAGTCACATACCGTTGTGCTAAGCATAGAAAAAATCTCCTTCCAACGCAATCTCCAACCTTTGCCTTCTCACTTATTCAGCGATCAGTGTTTCAGCAAAACACCTTGTGCTCTCTGTCAAAACGTGCTTCCATTTCTACCTCATGCTAAGTTTCTACATTCACGCATCTTTCTGCCAAGCCTACATAGCTGTGAAACTTTCTTCCCAAACTTTCATCCTCTCCAACAAGCTCGAGCTCCAAGGACACCCTTTGGCTTTCGCTGAGTGCGCGCTGCCCACGTAGCTCTCGCTGAGCCAAGTGGGCCAGGGGAGAAGCACTTGCTGCACGAGTGTTTCAAGGTGCACGGCTTTGAAGGCAGCACCACAATCCGGGCCACGAGAAGGGCTGAGGAAGAACGTGCTGTCGTCCTGGCACCTTTCTCCTGTGTGCGAGACGTTTAACTGAAGCTCTTCGCTCGTTCTCCATGAGAGCAACTGCTGGAGGCTGCCAAGGCAGCTGCGAGCACGAAAGCATAGCCGGGCGTCTGTCTTAGAAGAAAGGCGCAGAGCCGCAGTGGGACGCGCCCTTTCCGGAGGCTGCTTGGACAAGGGGTGCTTTAGGAAGGCCTTCTGCTTTGACGCCTGCTCCTGGCTGAGCTCTAGCTGCAGGGACTCTGCAAGGCTGAAGGACTAGGAGAGTGCCTATCTCCACGCTGTGCGGTGACGCGCTAGGGCTCCGCGTTGCCTTTTGCAGAAGCGAGGACGCCCTCAGCCGGCTCGGCTTGTGAACGAGCCCTTGCTGGACTTCTGCAACTTCGGTGCACTGCACACGCAAGCCCGCTGCTCTGCGGCTTCGTTCTTCGCCTCACGTTGTCCGCACAAAAGGGAAGCCCAGCGAGGGCACTGAACTTGGCCGCTTTTGCTCGTGCATGCTGCACGCAGCCACGCTGTAGCGTGCACGCTTTCTTTGCACAGCTCTAGAGGAGAAAGGCTCACGAAGGCTGTCTGCACTTCAGGCGGCTCTCTTGAAAGCTGTTTCTTGCATCGGCGAAGTTACAGCATTTCAGGGAGTGGGTATGCAGAGCCAGCCCTACAGCTGTCAGCTACAGCTCGGAGGCATACCGGGAGCCGCTTTCTGTTCAAGTTACAAAGCATTCTATCGTTTTCTTTGCTGAGTATCTTCATACAGTACAAGCAGTAAGCACCATACACAGTGATACCTTGACATTTGCCTGTAGCCTCTCGTGACTCCTACCATTGCCGTATTATAGTCATTCTTATCCAATCGCAAGAGTAAGCAAGTTACAATTTAAGCTTACCACGGAGAATTCTCAGACCCCCCACCACCGCCACCACCCCGCCCCCCCCACCAACCCCCCCCACCGCCACCCCCCCCAACCCCCCCCTTCTTCTTCTTGCTCCATCGGCATTTCTTGTTTGCCTGCGAGAGCTCTCTTTCTGGTAAAACCATGTTTTCTAGCTCCTTATGCCCTTCTTGAGACTTACTTGCTTGCTGAAAAACAGGTGCTTGTACCTGTAGTCACATACCGTTGTGCTAAGCATAGAAAAAATCTCCTTCCAACGCAATCTCCAACCTTTGCCTTCTCACTTATTCAGCGATCAGTGTTTCAGCAAAACACCTTGTGCTCTCTGTCAAAACGTGCTTCCATTTCTACCTCATGCTAAGTTTCTACATTCACGCATCTTTCTGCCAAGCCTACATAGCTGTGGAACTTTCTTCCCAAACTTTCATCCTCTCCAACAAGCTCGAGCTCCAAGGACACCCTTTGGCTTTCACTGAGTGCGCGCTGCCCACGTAGCTCTCGCTGAGCCAAGTGGGCCAGGGGAGAAGCACTTGCTGCACGAGTGTTTCAAGGTGCACGGCTTTGAAGGCAGCACCACAATCCGGGCCACGAGAAGGGCTGAGGAAGAACGTGCTGTCGTCCTGGCACCTTTCTCCTGTGTGCGAGACGTTTAACTGAAGCTCTTCGCTCGTTCTCCATGAGAGCAACTGCTGGAGGCTGCCAAGGCAGCTGCGAGCACGAAAGCATAGCCGGGCGTCTGTCTTAGAAGAAAGGCGCAGAGCCGCAGTGGGACGCGCCCTTTCCGGAGGCTGCTTGGACAAGGGGTGCTTTAGGAAGGCCTTCTGCTTTGACGCCTGCTCCTGGCTGAGCTCTAGCTGCAGGGACTCTGCAAGGCTGAAGGACTAGGAGAGTGCCTATCTCCACGCTGTGCGGTGACGCGCTAGGGCTCCGCGTTGCCTTTTGCAGAAGCGAGGACGCCCTCAGCCGGCTCGGCTTGTGAACGAGCCCTTGCTGGACTTCTGCAACTTCGGTGCACTGCACACGCAAGCCCGCTGCTCTGCGGCTTCGTTCTTCGCCTCACGTTGTCCGCACAAAAGGGAAGCCCAGCGAGAGGGCACTGAACTTGGCCGCTTTTGCTCGTGCATGCTGCACGCAGCCACGCTGTAGCGTGCACGCTTTCTTTGCACAGCTCTAGAGGAGAAAGGCTCACGAAGGCTGTCTGCACTTCAGGCGGCTCTCTTGAAAGCTGTTTCTTGCATCGGCGAAGTTACAGCATTTCAGGGAGTGGGTATGCAGAGCCAGCCCTACAGCTGTCAGCTACAGCTCGGAGGCATACCGGGAGCCGCTTTCTGTTCAAGTTACAAAGCATTCTATCGTTTTCTTTGCTGAGTATCTTCATACAGTACAAGCAGTAAGCACCATACACAGTGATACCTTGACATTTGCCTGTAGCCTCTCGTGACTCCTACCATTGCCGTATTATAGTCATTCTTATCCAATCGCAAGAGTAAGCAAGTTACAATTTAAGCTTACCACGGAGAATTCTCAGACCCCCCACCACCGCCACCACCCCGCCCCCCCACCAGCCCCCCCCACCGCCACCCCCCCCCAACCCCCCCCTTCTTCTTCTTGCTCCATCGGCATTTCTTGTTTGCCTGCGAGAGCTCTCTTTCTGGTAAAACCATGTTTTCTAGCTCCTTATGCCCTTCTTGAGACTTACTTGCTTGCTGAAAAACAGGTGCTTGTACCTGTAGTCACATACCGTTGTGCTAAGCATAGAAAAAATCTCCTTCCAACGCAATCTCCAACCTTTGCCTTCTCACTTATTCAGCGATCAGTGTTTCAGCAAAACACCTTGTGCTCTCTGTCAAAACGTGCTTCCATTTCTACCTCATGCTAAGTTTCTACATTCACGCATCTTTCTGCCAAGCCTACATAGCTGTGAAACTTTCTTCCCAAACTTTCATCCTCTCCAACAAGCTCGAGCTCCAAGGACACCCTTTGGCTTTCGCTGAGTGCGCGCTGCCCACGTAGCTCTCGCTGAGCCAAGTGGGCCAGGGGAGAAGCACTTGCTGCACGAGTGTTTCAAGGTGCACGGCTTTGAAGGCAGCACCACAATCCGGGCCACGAGAAGGGCTGAGGAAGAACGTGCTGTCGTCCTGGCACCTTTCTCCTGTGTGCGAGACGTTTAACTGAAGCTCTTCGCTCGTTCTCCATGAGAGCAACTGCTGGAGGCTGCCAAGGCAGCTGCGAGCACGAAAGCATAGCCGGGCGTCTGTCTTAGAAGAAAGGCGCAGAGCCGCAGTGGGACGCGCCCTTTCCGGAGGCTGCTTGGACAAGGGGTGCTTTAGGAAGGCCTTCTGCTTTGACGCCTGCTCCTGGCTGAGCTCTAGCTGCAGGGACTCTGCAAGGCTGAAGGACTAGGAGAGTGCCTATCTCCACGCTGTGCGGTGACGCGCTAGGGCTCCGCGTTGCCTTTTGCAGAAGCGAGGACGCCCTCAGCCGGCTCGGCTTGTGAACGAGCCCTTGCTGGACTTCTGCAACTTCGGTGCACTGCACACGCAAGCCCGCTGCTCTGCGGCTTCGTTCTTCGCCTCACGTTGTCCGCACAAAAGGGAAGCCCAGCGAGGGCACTGAACTTGGCCGCTTTTGCTCGTGCATGCTGCACGCAGCCACGCTGTAGCGTGCACGCTTTCTTTGCACAGCTCTAGAGGAGAAAGGCTCACGAAGGCTGTCTGCACTTCAGGCGGCTCTCTTGAAAGCTGTTTCTTGCATCGGCGAAGTTACAGCATTTCAGGGAGTGGGTATGCAGAGCCAGCCCTACAGCTGTCAGCTACAGCTCGGAGGCATACCGGGAGCCGCTTTCTGTTCAAGTTACAAAGCATTCTATCGTTTTCTTTGCTGAGTATCTTCATACAGTACAAGCAGTAAGCACCATACACAGTGATACCTTGACATTTGCCTGTAGCCTCTCGTGACTCCTACCATTGCCGTATTATAGTCATTCTTATCCAATCGCAAGAGTAAGCAAGTTACAATTTAAGCTTACCACGGAGAATTCTCAGACCCCCCACCACCGCCACCACCCCGCCCCCCCCACCAACCCCCCCCACCGCCACCCCCCCCAACCCCCCCCTTCTTCTTCTTGCTCCATCGGCATTTCTTGTTTGCCTGCGAGAGCTCTCTTTCTGGTAAAACCATGTTTTCTAGCTCCTTATGCCCTTCTTGAGACTTACTTGCTTGCTGAAAAACAGGTGCTTGTACCTGTAGTCACATACCGTTGTGCTAAGCATAGAAAAAATCTCCTTCCAACGCAATCTCCAACCTTTGCCTTCTCACTTATTCAGCGATCAGTGTTTCAGCAAAACACCTTGTGCTCTCTGTCAAAACGTGCTTCCATTTCTACCTCATGCTAAGTTTCTACATTCACGCATCTTTCTGCCAAGCCTACATAGCTGTGAAACTTTCTTCCCAAACTTTCATCCTCTCCAACAAGCTCGAGCTCCAAGGACACCCTTTGGCTTTCGCTGAGTGCGCGCTGCCCACGTAGCTCTCGCTGAGCCAAGTGGGCCAGGGGAGAAGCACTTGCTGCACGAGTGTTTCAAGGTGCACGGCTTTGAAGGCAGCACCACAATCCGGGCCACGAGAAGGGCTGAGGAAGAACGTGCTGTCGTCCTGGCACCTTTCTCCTGTGTGCGAGACGTTTAACTGAAGCTCTTCGCTCGTTCTCCATGAGAGCAACTGCTGGAGGCTGCCAAGGCAGCTGCGAGCACGAAAGCATAGCCGGGCGTCTGTCTTAGAAGAAAGGCGCAGAGCCGCAGTGGGACGCGCCCTTTCCGGAGGCTGCTTGGACAAGGGGTGCTTTAGGAAGGCCTTCTGCTTTGACGCCTGCTCCTGGCTGAGCTCTAGCTGCAGGGACTCTGCAAGGCTGAAGGACTAGGAGAGTGCCTATCTCCACGCTGTGCGGTGACGCGCTAGGGCTCCGCGTTGCCTTTTGCAGAAGCGAGGACGCCCTCAGCCGGCTCGGCTTGTGAAC
>NW_028120186.1:5000-16051 GCF_965178545.1 Coloeus monedula
GGGTTGGGGTTAGGGTTAGGGTTAGGGTTAAAAAGAACATCATTTCATCCTGGCACATTCTTCTCTGTGGAATGCCTATCCGCGTCTTCACTCCCTGCAAGGCTATTTGGTTCACGGTGTTACTTGGAACTGAGAAGGAAGGTGCAGAGAGCACCACGATCTGACGGCACTCTGTAGGCTGTAAATGAAAGAGGCCTGCCAGTGGAATGTGGTGCAAACACGGGTTTCCACGCGTCAAGGGTAAGCTCTGGGTAAGCTTGTTGGTCTAGAACTGTTCTCTGTGCAAGACGTAGCCGAGAATCTTTCCCTTAAGATTCAGGCTACAACGCAGTCAGAACGCGGTGCTACCTAGAGCTGCGAGGGAAAGTGCATAACTCAGGCGTGTTTCGGCAGTGGAAGGGGCCTTGAGCGTTTCTCTGCCGGCACCGTGCTCTCTGTGCGAGTAGACAATGGTTTGACTCCGGCAGATTGAAAGCATGACATGGGTGCTTAAGAGGCTGAACGACGGCCCCGATCACCGGGCTCGTGCGCTGAACGTATACACTGAGAGAGGAGCGTGGCTGCCACTCGTCTGCCTGCCGAATTCACATTAGCATTGGGAAGATGGAAGCTCAACGATAGCTACTTTTAGCTCTACTGCTACCTGTTCCTCTTCCAGCCCTACCTGGGAACAATATCGCCTAACTTTAGGCTTCGAGATGCAGAAAACACAGTGGTCGATGCCGAGGAGAAGGCAAATGCAGAGTGCATCGTGGTGTTTAGGTGGTTTTACGCACAGGCTGCAAGAGGAAGCGTGGCTGTCATTCGCTTGTTGTCAGATTCAAAGTAGCAGTTGAAAACAGAAAGTTCAACTTGCAGCTACTTGTGCTGCCACCTATTTCTCTTCCAGCTTTCCCTGGAAAGAACTGTGCCGAGGTGTAGGCTTCAAGATGCAGAGATTACAGTGGTAGACGCAGCGGAGAATGGAAATAGAGAGTGCAGCAGACAGTTTCTGGTGCTTTACGTGAGGCAAGGGGAAAGGGCAGCCCAGCAGTGGCTTTTACTTCTGGAGCCTTTTTCTTTGGCAGCAGCTGCTGCAAGTGGGCAACTGAGCTGCGAGAGTGAATAATGTGACGGCACATCTATCTGAGAAGGAAGCTGCAGAGCCACAGTGTGTTGTGCTCAGTTTCAAGACTACTTGGAAGAGGGGGGTACTTGAAGAACGCCTTCTAGCTGGACGCGTCCTTCTGGGTGAGCTCCAGCTGCATGGACTCTGCAGCATTGAAGGTGTAAGAACCTGCTTCTGGCCAGGTTGTGTGATGGAGTGCAACGGCTGCGCCTTACTTTGTGAAGCAGCCAGAGCATTCTCAGCTGAATCTGCTAGTGAAGCAGCTCTTGGCTGGACATTTGAAATTCACTCCACTGAGTACGTTACCCCGGTGCCCAGTTGCTTCGTTCTTCGCCTTCTGCTGTCTAGACAGAACTGAAGCCCAGCAATGCCTTTGAGCTTTGCGGCTCTTCAGCGCGAACACTGCACGCATCCACAGTGTGCTGTGCACGGATTTTTCTCAGCTCGACGTACAATCATTTTCTTGCTGTTTCACAGAGTCCAAACTGTCCATGTAGCTTTTGCTCAGCAAAATGCGTCAGGAGAGAAACACTTGCTGGAGTAGCTTTTCGCTGGCCAAGACTTTCAACACAGCACGACAATTTGGTCAAGAAGGAGGAGAAAGGAAGAACATCCTTTCATCCTTGCATGTTCTTCTGTGAGACGACTATCCATGCCTTCACTCCCCGCAAGGCTCTAAGGTTCACGGTGGTACTTGGAAGAGAGAAGGCAGGTGCAGAGAGCACCGCGATCTGATGGCGCTGTGCAGCCTGTAAAGGAAAGAGAGCTGCCACTGGAATGTGGTGCAAATACAGGTTTCCACGTGTCAAGGGTAAGTTCTGGGTAAGCTTGTTGACCTAAAACAGTTCTCTGTGCCAGACGTAGCCGAGAATCTTTCCCTTTACATTTGGAAGACAAGAAAGACCGAATGTGTTGCTGTATGTCGCTGAGAGGCAAAGTGCATAGCCCAGGCGTGTGTCGGCAGAAGCAGTCGGCTGGAGCATTTCGCTGCTGGCACAGTGCTCTGTGTGCCAAGTAGGCGACGGTTCGACTCTGACAGAATGAAAGCGCGACAATGGGTACCAAAGAGGCCGAACGAAGGCGCCGAGCACCGGGCTCGTGTCTGCAGCGTACAAACTGAGAAAGGAGCGTGGCTGGCGCTCCCCTCCTGCCGAATTCACGTTAGCATTGAGAAGGAGGAAGTTCAACGACAGCTACTTACTTGTGCTACAACTTATTCCTCTTCCAAGCATCCCTGGGAACACTGGCGCTTACCTTTGGGCTCCGAGGTGCAGAAAACACAGTGGTCGATGCCAAGGAGAGGGGAAGTAGAGAGTGCAGGGGGGAGTTGAAGTGGCTTTATGTGAGGCAAGGGGAAGGTGCAGCCCAGCATTGGCTTTTCCTTCTAGTTCTTTTCTTCAGGAGAGCAGCTAGCAACCGAGCTGCAAGAGCCAACAATGGGATGGCACGTCTTGTCAGAGAAGCCGCAGTCTACAGTGCTGTAGACTGCTGTGCACAGTTCTAATGCTGCTGTAAGTACATGGTACTTTTGGAACGGCTTCTCTCCTGACTCTCCCGTCTCTGTGAGCTCTAGCTGCTTGAACTTGGCCACACTGAAGGTGTGTGGACGTGATTGCGCTGCGAGTATCAAGTCTTCCAGAGACGAGGGATAGTCAACAAATGCTTTCTCACCTGGCCCATCTCTCAGTCCGAACTGTGGCTGGAAACGCTGCTGTGCTGCAAGGGTGGACTTAGCCACTCTGAGAGAATGTGATGACGCTCTGTAGATAGTTGCGAAGGAAAGTGCTGGTCACTGCAATGTTTCGCCTAGTTTACAGACTTTAGAGGGACTCTGAAGGCCAACGCCTTCTTCTAGCATTTGTTCTCTGCGTGCAGCTGCTGGATATTTGGAAGGGCTTTGGGATCTGCGAGAGGTGGAGGGTAAGATGCTACCTAGAGCTTGAAGGAAAGTGCATATCTCCAAGGCCTTTGATGCAGTTCAGTGGGTGCGAGTTCCATGTTGAGCATGTTCATGATGGCACAGAAAAGGTTCTGAAAGAAAGAGGCCGTGCTGCAGCTGCCTTGACTTTTGCCGCTTAGAAACTGCACAGCCAACAATGAAAAGATTCCTCTTGCTTCCCCGCTACGCGCAGGATCACATTCTTTTGTGTCTCCAAGAGGCAGGATGCACAGCGGAGCTCTTCCAGCAACTGCTCGCACACGACTTGGGGCGGCGCCAGCGAAGCGCTTGGCTTTTTCCCCGGCACTGTCAGCGCTCCTCGAAACAAGCACACGATGGCGCTGACGACTTGCAAAAGAAGGCCAAGCGCCTGGCGCTGCTCGAAACCACCCCAAGGGCAGAGGCAAGTTGCAAACGTCCCTGCACTCAAATCAACAGCACCTCAGGACAAAAAGATTTCCCTCATCTTCCCCTTCCAAGAGCGGACTCTTCTTTATACCACACTCCAAGAGGCAGACAAACCTCTTTGGCCCAAACCAATCTTTTCCCTCTCGCAGATTCTGCCCACCAACTTGAAACCATCTGGCAAAAACAGAGCTCAAAACAGTGCGGGCTGAGGAAGATCTTGCTGCCTGCAACTTCAACTGCACCCCTCAAACTAGCAGCACACACGCTGTTCTCAGCACTTTCCTTCTCAGCTCTAGGTACCATCCTAACCCTTCCCTCTCCCAGAGTCAGCATCCAAAGACAACGGCACCACGGACTGCTCACACACTAAAGGCACCAGGACAAAAGGCTCACAAGCTTGGCCTTTGCATTCCCACTGACAGCTCAACAGCTCCAACCCGGAGAACTGCCTCTTGGGAAAAGCCTTTAAAATCCCTAAGAGCACCTGATGTGCACATCCAAACCTGCTCTCCTTGCCAAAGAGAGCAACTACAAGCCCATCTCCAAAGAAACGGCATCCCCTCCTCCAAAATACAACACATTCATCCACTGATCCACCTCCAGTATTGAATATGTCCAACAATTGCCCCTACACGCCCAGGGGCCAGAAGAGAAATGTCTTGCTGGACTATTCCTCCCCATGCTACCTTAACATCTGCTCCAGCAACACTAGCACTTATGTCCTTGCCTTCGCAAGGAAAGGCACTCCGAGTCTCTTGGTCTTGCCTTGCCTTCAGTACCTTGTCTAGTTCTTCTTAAGCTACCCTTGCTCTGCTTCCTTTGCCTACGTCTGCCTTGCCTCGCACTACTTACCACTTGCTGGCTTTGCTTTGCCCTGCCTACCACTCTTGCCCTTGCCTTCCATGCAGGCAAGGCGCTGCAAAGCAAGTGCAGGCAATTGTGGGCAAGTCAAGGGAGAGGTAAGCAAGGCCAGAGCAGTGAGGGGAAAGCAAATGGAGTGGTAGGCAAGAGAAGGCCCAGACGTTAGAGGCAAGGCTGGCCATAGGAAGGAAAGTCCACTGATGGGTAGGCCAGGCAGAAACAAGAAGGGCTCGGCAATCCAAGGCCCTGGAGGAAAGCAGTAGGCAGGTCAAGGGTGGGGCATGGCTGTGCAAAGGAATGCAAGGCTCCAGAGAGCTAGCAGGGCAAGACAAGAAACTGTTGTGTTGCCAAGGCAAGGCAAGGATAGGCAAGGCAGGTGAGAAGTACATTCCAGGACTACTGGTACAAAAAAGTGGCCAGGACCAACTGCTCTGTGTGGCCTTGCTTGACGAGGCGAGGCAGGGCAATGAGGGACCTAGAAGGAAAAGGAAAGGTGAGGCCAGACCTAGACGAATGTGAAAGGAAGTCAGGTGGGGGATGGGTGAGCAAGTCAATGCAAGGCAGGGGAGAAAAGGCAGGTTGAGGGAAGGCTACAGAGGGGGCAGCAAGGAAACGCAAGGCATGGGGAAGCATGTGAGGAGTGAGTGCTGCCAGCCGGCTGGGATGGCAGGGGCGGGGCAACTGCAAGTAGCATGGCAGGGATGTGGAGGGGGGTGTTAGTGTGCGGGAGGTGTGTGTGTGTGTGTGTGTGTGCAGCGGAGTGCAGGGTAAGTGCAGGTGTGTGTGTAGGTGCATAGGGGGGTTTTGTGCCAGGTGCTGTGCCGGGGGGAGCCGTCCCACCACCAAGAAGGTGTGGGAGTGAAAGGAGTAACATAGATGTGTCTTTACAAAGAGACCGTGTGAATCCGTCCTTAGACAAGGCTAGGAATTTACTGGTAGGGGAGTAACAGAAGAAAGTCTTAGTTCTAGAAACTGTTACTAATCGACAGAGACTGTTGCTCAGCCAAGGCCGTGTTAAATTGCTGAACCTAGAGCAAGGCAGCAAAGACTTAATAGCATTAGGAATAGTTTCATTTTCTTCCTTTTCCATACCAAGAGGGGGGTGCATATTAGAGGGGAGCATAGAGTAGGCAGTTCCGGAAGTCTGTAATTCCCGAGTACCTCCGAGGGTGCTGTTGCCAGGAACTTCGCATCAAAAGGGGGCTGCGTCCCGCAATCAGTTGAGAGACTCCATGGCAAAAGCCCCATGGCCTCTTCCTGTAGTTGAAGAATGCTACAGGACTCCTGTGTCTACTTTTTGGTGGATGAAGAAAGTCAGAAAGCAACACTTCTGCCAGAACTCTCCAAGATGCCCCCTTTGCTCCCAGTGACTCCATCACTGGCCGGGAAGCTGTCTTTTCTCCCAGAGGAGTTTGAGATACAGTTAAAAGCCGTGTGGCAGAGAAAAAAGGCAATAATTGGTTTACAAGGGATGGCAAACAAGAGATACCAGAAGCTTTGGCCCTACCAATAGTAAAAGAACTCCGTGAAGAGAGTCCTTGCACCTCCTGAGGATTGGCAGAAGCCTTCCTCATGCTGGATGTTGCTGGGGGTCTTTTTAGACTGGCAGAACGAGCTGTTGAAGGTTGCTTGATCTGTGCTAAAGCAAACAGCCAAGGTACAAAGTAACTTGCCAGGGGAGGGAGGCCTTGGGCTGCAGGTCCCTTCCAAAGATGCCAGGTGGATTTTCCTGAGATGCCCCAAGTGGGAAGGCTTCATGTCTTCTGGTAATGGTATGTCAGCTGGCAAGGTGGCTAGAAGCATTTCCAACTGCTTCAGCAATGACAGGATCAGGTATTAAGGCATTTTTGGAACAAATCATTCCAAGATACAGCATTGTAGAAGCAATAGACTCAGATAGGGGAACTCATTTTACAGGAAAGATCCTTCAAGGGGTTTTGGCTTCTTTAGGAACACAATGGAACCTCCATAGGCCCTGGCACCCCCAGAGCTCGGCTCGGGTAGAAAACAATGAATAGAGAAATAAATACCTTTTGAAGCTGGTAATAGAAACCAAGATGCCATGGCTAGGGCTTTGGACATTGGCTTTGGCGAGAATGAGAGCCCGACCCAGAAGAGAGATTCCGTTCTCCCCCTTTCCATTGTTGTTATGAATTACCCGGGTAAGTCTCAACCTAGTGGGGGAGTAGAGGTAAGTGATGTATATTTAAAACCGTCTGTGGCCAGGATACTGCTTCTTGTGGAACCCCTTCAACAGGAAGCTCAGCTGGCACAAGCCCCACCTTTGGACTTTGCTGCTTGTAACATCCAACCAGGAGATTGAGTCCTAGTTAAGGAGTAGAAAGAAGCGCCAGTGGTTCTGAAATGGCGTGGCCCATTCCAAGTGTCACTGATGACAGAAACAGCCATGAAGACAGCTGAACACTTGGGTCAAGGTCTCTGAAGCCTCAGAGATTTGCACATCTCAGCTGGAGGAGAAAGCTGGGAGGCCGTGACTGACACTCTGCAGGAGTGGGCCGGAGCAGTAGCCAGTGCTTCGACATCAGAGGAAGTCCTGCGTGCCTACCCACAGACCATCTGCTGAAATAGTCTCTATGGGTATCCCTCCTCTAGAATCTCCACTCACTGGGGTGCTAATACTTGCTGGATTCTTTTATGTTAAGTGGTTTCTGTGTCTTCAATTGCCACAGATGGTGCAGAAGACAACGGGAAAATTAGACTAGCTAATTAGATCACATTATTAAAACATTTTCCTTACTAGTTCTACTTTTATATGGTCAGCTAAGTTTAGGCCAGGAGTGGGAGAATCAATTTGCAGCCTTAGCAGAAGAAATAGCAAAAGTTTTTAACCTTAGCAATTGCTGGCTCTGTGGAGGGCCTGGAGGATCTGAAGAGTGGCCATGGTTGGCTAAGCCCAGCTGAACCTAAATGGTGGTTCAACACCCGACATGAGGTCCATACTAGGACGGGATTTTGGGCCAAAGAAGGAAGTCCATGGCTATAGGAGAAGGTTTCACGAAGGATGTCTGGACTTCAGGTGGCTCTCTTGAAAGCTGTTTATTGCATAGGCGAAGTTACAGCATTTCAGGGAGTGGCTATCCAGAGCCAGCCCTATAGCTGCCAGCTCCAGCTGTAGGCATACCTGAAGCCGCTTGCTGTTCAAGTTACAGAGCATTCTATACTTTTCTTTGCAGAGTATCTTAACACATAACAACCAATAAGCACCATACACAATACCTTGACATTGGCCTATAGCCTATCATAGCTACTACCATCACCATATTATAGTCATTATTATCCAATCACAAGAGTAAGTTACAATTTAAGCTTACAGTGGAAAATTCTTAGACCGTTCTTCTTCTTGCTACATCAACATTTCTTGTTTGCCTGCCATATCTTTCTTTTTGGTAAAGACACCTTTTCTATTCACTTATGCTCTTCTTGAGACTTACTTACTTGGTGAAAAACATGTCTTGTTTGTAATCACATACCTTTGTCCTGCTCCTAAAAATCTCCTTCCAACTCATCTCCAACCTTTGCCTTCTCAGTTACTCAGTGATCACTGTTTTAGCAAAACATCTTTTCTTCTATATCAAAACTTGCTTTCATTTCTACCTCATCCCCAGCTTCTACATTCTCAGACCTTTCTGCCAAGCCTACATACCTGTGAAACTTTCTTACCAAACTTTCATCCTCCCCAACACATGGCCACTTCATTCTTCTCCAACAGGCACTTATTGCCTAAACAGGACAGGGCAGGTCTATGTAGGAAAAGGCGTTTGTCAATTGACTTTCCCTCTGGCTTTAAACAATTGGGTTTAGCCCTCCAATTGCCCTCCTTACAATTGTTCCAAATATCAAGACAAATGCAATCAAATAGCTGCTCAGCTCACCAATGGTAGCTGTGTAAGGTGTTCTTACCACACTTACCAAAAACATTTGGAAGCCTGTAAAGAAATGGGGAGGGACAAGGGGTTTTTTTGACCACCTATTTTTAAGCTGTCCCCACAAAAATTCCATAAGTAGAAGACATGTTGTTTGTGATTATCAATGGGAATGGCAACACCTGATTGGAACTCAAAGCCTTTTAGTGAGTTCTGCTCCAAATCCAAGCAAGCAACTTGCAGATGTAAATGTAGATGGGAACCCTGTGTGGGAGCTTGGAAATGCAAATGCTGTGACCCTTATGGTGGGGCAGCTATTGTTGGAGGACCGTTAGGCCCGGGAATTCTGCTGTATTTTGACCCACCAATTGATGACCAAGGGTAAGAAGGCCCCTTTGCTAATGGAACACTGGCTTTGAAAGGACATTATTGGATTTGTGGCCAACATGCTTAACTCAGGTTACCTCCAAACTGGTCTGGGATATGGTGCATATCTTAGACCGTTGTTCTTTTTGGTACTACAAATTCAGGGAAATCGCTTAGGAATCAAAATCTGTGATGATTTAATTAGAGAAAAGCAGTCAGCTGATGCAGCCTTGGCTGCAGGGAGCACCCCAAAATGGGGAAAAGATGAATGGCCAGCAGAACAAGTTACGCAACACGATGGACCAGCCACTTGGAAACCTAAGGAACTAATCCCAGATGCATGGAAACCCATTTATCATTTGAATGAGATAATTAGGTTACAAGCTGTCTCTGAAATAATTACCAATCAGCCAGCCACAGCTCTTGACCGTCTTGCTGAGCAACCCACTTCAATGAGGAAAGTGGTATTTTCAACATTGGATGGTATTAGATTATCTGTTAGCAGAAGAAGGAGGAGTTTGTGGGAAATTAAATGACTCGAGCTGCTGTTTGCAAACAGATGACAGGGACTGTTGATTAATCAAGGCCGTGTTAAATTCCTGAACCTAGAGCAAGGCAACAAAGACTTAATAGCATTAGGAATGGTTTCTTTTTCTTTCTTTTCGATGCCAAATGGGGGGTGCATATTAGAGGAGGGCATAGAGTAGGCAGTTCTGGAAGTCTGTATCTCCCGAATACCTCAGCCAGTGGGGAAAAGGAAGAGGGTGCTGTGGCCAGGAACTAAGCATAAAAAAGGGGCTGCATCCCGCAACCGTTTGACAGACCCCATGGGAAAAGCCCCATGGACTCTCCCTGTAGTTGTTGCAGGACTCCTCTGTCTCCTTTTCGGACATCAACCTCAGGCATGGTGGATTAATTTTCCCCAACGGCAGCGACCTGCTGCGTGGTCTCCGTGCTCCTCCCCAGCCCCCCGGGAGGTGTCAAATAGTTGCCGGCGGCTCCCACCGCGCGTTACAGACGGCTGCGCGGCGCCGGGGCTGCTCGCAGTGCTCCCCTGCCCCGCCAGGGCTGGCCGCGGGCTGCGGAGCCACCTCGCCACCGGCGCGGCCAGGGCCGGGGCCCTTCTCGACAGCAGCCGAGGGGCTGCGGAGCGGGCGGCTGCGGGACGATCAGCTCTTTTATGCCGCGCCGTGCTGCCGCCTCCATCTAGCTCCCCATCGCGCCGCCGGCCGACCCCGCCTGGCGCGTTCACGCTCGGCCGCGCTCGCCGCCCGCCCAGCCTCGCCGGAAGCTCTCCCGCCCGGGCCGTGCCCCGGCTCCGCCTGCGGCTCGGCAGGGCCCGGCCGCACGCGTGCTGCGTGGCTCGGAGCACCCGCGTTGCGCCGCAGGCGACGGGGAAGGCGGGGCGGGCCGGCGCCATCGTGGTAGCGCGAGGAGAGGAGCGCCCGGGCGGGGCGGCGAGTGGCGCGGCCGTGAGCGCTTCTGCTTGCTGTCGCTCGGCTGCCGCCCACGGCAGGTGCCGTGTGACCCCGCGGAGCGGCGGGGCCGGCCGGGCGGTGCGCGGCGAGGCTTTCGGCCAGCGGCGGCCGCAGCGACAGTCTGCTGGCACTGCCCGTGCCGGTGGAGAGAGCGGGGATCCGAGGCCGGCCTTCCTAGGGTAACGAGGGGCGACCGCCTTTGCCGCGCTGCCCTCCGTGCAGCACGTGGCCGATTCCGGCGAACCCGGGGTCTCCGCAGCGGCGCGGGCGGGAGGGAGTGGGGAGCGCGCTCGGTGCTCTGCCGGCCGCTCCCGCCCAGCGCTGCGCTCCGCCGAGGCGTTTTCCCGCCCGTCCTGGGAAGGACATAAGGGACCCCGGAGTCGGAGCTTAGCTGTCAGGGGGAACAACTTCCCTCCATTGGCGACCTCCTTTTCCCTCTGATTCAGCTACCTTGTGGTAGGTGCGATGGTGCTGAAGAAGGGTGGCGGCTTGGCACAGTTGCTGTCATAGGTGGTGCGAGAGCTCCACGCAAGCAGCTTTGAGTGGCATGTGCGAGGGTAGGAAGGTACGGCACCCACAGCTGAAGGTAAAAAAAGTCAGGGCATGTCATCAGCCGCAGTCGTGCTAAGTTGTTCATCTTTGCAAACTGCTTGCCGAGTTGTTCCTTTTCTTAGGTAATGGGGGTTTGTATCAACCAGAACTGCATATGGTCAGTATTTGCAGAGAAGGTTATTTGGACTGTTGTTGAAGTGAGTGTAGCAGTTTCTATGGCATTTTGCAAAAAAGTGACAGGTCTCTCTGCGTTCCCCAATTCTTAACAAAAATGAAGTTAACAAAGCCCTGAAAAGAGGTTTTACAAAACTTCAGGGATTTTTTCCTACGAGTACTGTGGAGACAACCGTAGTCACCTTGTCTTTCCAAAAGTGAAGGTTACATCTTTTTGTCCAAGAGCATCAAGTGCTTTTGATCAGCGTTTGTGTGCATGCATTAGCCTTGTTCTTGTTCTT
>NW_028120185.1:0-15932 GCF_965178545.1 Coloeus monedula
CCGCATGAGGAGGGGCTGCAAAAGCAGCTCAGAGAGATCCAAGGAAAAAAGAGCCCCCCTGGGCCAGGAAGGCGGCCGGAGATCCAGGGGGAAGAGCTTCAGCCAGAGATCCAACCTGATCCAGCACCAGAGGATCCCACACTGGGGAACAGCCCTATGAGTGTGGGAAGTGTGGGAAGAGCTTCAGCCAAAGCTCCAGCTTCCTCAGTCACCACAAGATCCACAGTGGGGCAAAGCCCTACGAGTGTGGGGAATGTGGGAAGAGCTTCAGGTGGAGCTCCCACCTGAGGGAGCACCAGAACATCCACACTGGGGAACGGCCACATGAGTGTGGGGAATGTAGGAAGCGCTTCAGCTGGAGGTCCAGCCTCATCAATCACTTCAAGGTCCATACGGGGGAAACGGCCCTATGCATGTGGGGAGTGTGGGAAGGGCTTCAGAACAAGCACCCTCCTGATCCGCCACCAGTTTATTCACACTGGGGAACGCCCCTACGAGTGTGGGGAATGTGGGAAGAGCTTCAGCCGGAACTTCAACCTGAGGGAACACCAGCGCATCCACACTGGGGAGAGGCCCTATGAGTGTCCCAAATGTGAGAAGAGATTTCGGAGGAGCTGCGATCTCCTCATACATCAGCGAATTCACACAGAGGAGAAGCCCTTCCACTGCCCTGACTGCGGGAAGGGCTTCAAGCAAAACTTCGCCCTTGTCCTACACCAGCGCATCCACACCGGCGAGAGGCCCTACGAGTGTCCTGAGTGTGGGAAGAGGTTTGTGAGGAGCTCGGATCTCAACAAACATCAGCCAATACACACAGATGAGAGGCCCTTCCGCTGCCCCGACTGCGGGAAGGGCTTCAACGACAGCTCCAACCTTGTCAGGCACAGGCGCATACACACCGGGGAGAGGCCCCACCTGATCCACCACCAGGTGATCCACACCAGGGAACGGCCCTACGAGTGTGGGGAATGTGGGAAGAGCTTCAGCCACAGCTCCGACCTCATCAATCACCGCACGATCCACACAGGGGAAGGGCCCTACACCTGCTCAGAATGTGGGAAGAGCTTCAGCCGTAATTCCCACCTCAGGGTACATCAGCGCATCCACACCGGGGAGAGGCCCTACAAGTGTCCTGAGTGTGGAAAGACGTTTCAGAGCACCACAGCCCTCCTCAGACATGAGCGCATTCACACGGATGAGAGGCCCTTCCGATGCCACGACTGTGGGAAGGGCTTCAAGCAAAACTCCACCCTCATCAGGCACCGGCGCACCCACACCAGGGAGAGGCCCTACGAGTGTCCCCAGTGTGGGAAGAGCTTCTCACAGAGCTTTAACTTGACCCAACACCAACGGAGGCACCGTTAAGGGAAGCCTTGCGAGTGCCCCGAGTGCGGGAAGAGCTTCGTGCGCTGCTCCAGCTCCATCCCCCGTGGGAGGATCGGCGTTGGATGATCCCCAGTGACCCCCGTTGGGCAGAGCCCTGCTGATCCATGATCCTGGTGATCCGTGTTGGGAAGACACCTGGCTGAGGGGCTCCAGATCTTCTGGCTCCCTGCAGGCACATGAATGAACCTGGGGCAGGGACATCCATTGGGATGCAGACCAACATGGGGAATTCATTGGGGAGAGCGGATTTGTTGATTATTGACCCCAAAAAATCTTTTCCATTCAATCCTATCTTCTGGTGGCATCCAGGAATACTGGATGGTCTTGGAGGTCTTTTCCAACCTCAATGATTCCATGATTCTGATTTTTTCTGGCCCAAGGGTGTCTTCCACAGCCAAATGGTGATGGACTGGGGCAAAGACCAAGATTCTGGAGACAGTGGGGTGGAACCCCCAAGAAAAAGGTTCTTCGCTCCAATCCAAGCACGAGGATCCTCAGCCGGCACAGACACGGAAATCCTTTATTTTGGCCTTGGTTTTCTTTTCATTTTTCTTCATCCTTCAATAAACTTGAAACTGGGGAAAAAATGAAGACATTGAACTGAGACATGGGTGGAGACATGGAGGGACAGACAATGGCATGGATGGAAATGTGGTGGGGACACAGCCATGGGTGAGGAGACAGTGGGACAGGGCCAGTGACATGTAGGGATATGGCCATGGCCAGTGCCATGGGGGGAACTTGCAAGGGATGTGGGGGATGCTGGGTTTGAGGGAGTTGAGGGTTCCTGGGAGGGATTTGGGGCTTGCTGAGGGCTTTGGGGCCCCCAGGCCGAGCGGCTCCGGCTGCGCTGGGAGACCCTGGCGGAGGTTCTGGGGCAGCTGCTCAAGGACCCCCTGAGCTGGACCCCCAGCCAGCATTGGGCTCCTGGAAGGGAATGAAGGTCCTTGTCCCCAGGAAGGAAATCGCAGCACCCCCAGGGTGTCGGGGGCAGCTGAGAGGCCACAAGAGGGAGGGGAGGGCCAGACACAGCTGTCCCCTGCCAAAACTGCACCCCAAAAATCCTGAAACTCAGGGATTCCTCCCAGAACGAAGCTGCCAGGAGCTGCCCGAATTGAGGGAAAGGGGGGATGGGACCCCCAGACTGAGCAGGAGCAGTGTGGAACCTCCAAACCCCAGCATCGGGGAGGGGGGTTGGCAATTGGGGGAACGATGATGAAGGGGTAGAAGAGTGGGGAAAAAGTGGGGTCTGGGATCCCCGAAGAGAGCGGGAAGGGGATGGGGCCCCCAAAATGAGTTGGGAGAGGTCTGTGAGTTGGGGGGAACGATGGGAGTGGGGAGGGAAAGGTGAGGTTGGGATGGAAGAAGTGCCGTTCCATGGGGATCCAGCCCTCTTCCCCAGGATTTGAGCCCTGGAGCGATTTCCTGGGGCTCTGGGGGGGGGGATGGATCTGCACTGGGGATGTCCCCAAGCCCCCTGCCCATCCCTGGGGGGCTCGTGGGGAGCTCCCCCCCGCCAACAGCTGGTGCTGCGGTGGCCGTGGGGCAGGCGGGGGTGGGAAATAGGGGTCCGGGTTGGGAGCGGGGGAGGAGCAGAAGGGAGAGAGGAGCAGGAGTAGAGGAAGAGCAGGAGCCGGAATAGGAGGAGCAAGAGGAGGAAAAGGAGGAGCAGGAATAGAAGGAAAAGGAAGAGGAGGAGCGGGAGGAATTTTTTTGCAGGGGAGGAGGTGTTTGGATCTTGTAGGAGTCTAAAGCTGAGCCGCAAATGAGCCTTGGGGGGATCTTGGAAGGTCACCGTGGTGATCACCCAGTACCGGTGGGGGAGGAGGGGGGTGGCGACGTGCAGCTGGAGGACCCCCGGCAGCCAGGAGGGGTGGGGGAGGCTGGAGATGAGCAGGGTCAGGGCCCCTCCCGATGTTGAAAGGGCCGGTGACTTCTAGAGCTGGGCTTGGGCAGCGGGACCATCAAACCCAATGCACTCACCCTTGTTTGTCCCCCAAAACAGGATTTCCCAATCCCAAACTTTGTCCGGATGGAAGAGGAGGCTGCGAGGAAGATGCCCCGGGAGCCCCAGGCAGGTGAGGAGGAAGTCAGTGCCCCTTTCCCTTCTCTCCTGCTCCATCTCCCAGCCCAGCATCGCCCCCGGCTGCAGGACAACCCCGCTGCCGACGCCGTCCTGCCGGGGACGGACTGGGGGGATCTCCTTTCCCTTCCCTGTGGCACGGAGGCAAATCCCATCCTCTTCTTCTCCACTCTCCTTCCTCTTCTTGTTCTGTCCTTCTTCCTTCTACTTCTCTCCTCCTCTCCTTCCTCCCTTGTTCCTTTTTCTTGTTCCTTCCTCTTCTTCTTACCTTTTCCTTTTCCCTTCTCCCTGTCCCTTCCTCTCCTTGTCTTTCCTGCCCCAGGCACTGAGCTGCAGATGGAGACCCGGGGGAACAAATCCCTGTGGCAGAACCTCGTGGAAGAGGCCGCTTTGAGCACCTCCTCAGCGTAGGAATGGATGCCTGAAAGATCGGCTGGAAATAAATCCCCATAGACCGATGTCTATAGAGCAGGTATTTGTTTATTGCAGCGCTGGAGGTGAGGGGGGTTTTTCCTCCTGACTCACCCGCCTTTGTCAAGTGCTGTGGTATATTTATACAGTAAATTTTGCTTTAATGTTGCTCTGTCATTACAGCATCATCACATATGTGCCAGAACTAATTTACATAGCAGGATCTCATGGTTATTAGATAATTTTTTGCACTGCGAATACAGTTCCCCAATTTGGGGGTCTTTGGGGGTCTTTGAGGAAGGCTTCTAAAGTCCTCTTTGCACTTGAACTTTTCAACTTTGTCTTCGAGGCATGCACAGTTACAGTGCTCTTCGGTCCATCTGGTCTTAACCGGCCTAAATTCTTTGTTTTGTGTCTAATTGGCTTTGTGCTTGCCAATTTCTCATTAGTACTACACTTATCTAAGACTATACACTTGGTAAGTGTTTTTTGGTTTTTTCCTTTTCTCTTTTTCTCTATTCGGCATATCAGCAACTAATTAACTATATACTAGGCATTACATTGTGTAAAGAGTTATTCATATCAGATTATATGGGTAGCAAAAGTTATGATTCAGGTTATATAAGCATCAGGTTATAGGTAGAGAAGTTACGATTCAGGCTACATAAGTAAAAGCTATGATTCAGGCTATATAAGTATAGAAGGCTACGCTTCAGGTTATATTGATATTCTTCTGGTTATATTGATAAAAAGTCATGATTTAGGTTATACTGATAATAGGTTACATAGATATCTTATAACCTGTCTTGGGGTGACTTTATGATGTGTATCCCCTATCACTGCCCCATGCCCAGAAATTAATTTTGTGCCCTTCTGTGCCTTTAAACTGAGCCTGAGAGGGGGGAGGAAAACCTGAACAAAACTTCTTCAAAGCAATTTGCAGCTTTCAAGTTCAAGGTCACACAGTGATAGAGACTTTTTTTTTCAGCTGCAGCAGCAGAGCAAGGGTGGGGAAGGCACCCTGGTTGTTTTCAGACAGTTTTTTTTCAGGTCCTTTTCCTTTCTCCAGAGAGAGATGGAGAGTTGAACTTTTGTTTTCCTGGGACTTTGGTTTTTTTCTTTTTTTTTCTCTTCTGAACTGTTTCAACATCAGAATACATCGGGAGGACTTTCCACCGGGCCTTGGCTCTAGAGGGGGGCCCACCACCCCATCCCAGCTCCAAGGAGGGAGAGAGAGAGATCTACGGGAGGACTCTGAACTTATCCCAGGTTTTTCTCTCAGCAGAGTGAGAGGTTATGTTATTTTGCATTATTATTCTTTTCCTGTGTGTTTGTTAAATAAATAGTTTTTATCTCTTTCACTTTCTGTCGAGGAAAATTTATTTTTTCCCAAACCTGGTGGGGAAGGGATGGTTGTAACCTGCCTTCTCTCAGAGGATATATTTCTAAATTTGGCCAAACCGGCACAAAACCAAAGCTATATAAGCACTTTGTTACTTTGACCTAAGTTGTATAGACATCAGAATCCAACGAGGAGGAAAATCCCTTGAGATCCTACACGAGGAGGGGCTGCAAACCCAGCCCAGTGAGCTGTGAGGAGGACAGACCCCTCTGTGAGCTGGGAAGGAGGCTGGAGATGCAGCCAGAGCTCAGAGCTGCTGGAGAAGCCTCAGGGTGGGAGAAGCTCCCCAAGTGCTTGGAATGTGGGAAGAGATTTGGAAATCCCCGGGGAAGCAGAGATACCCCGCAGCCCCTGGAGGAGCCCCCACCGGAGCAGGGGATGCCTGAGGAGAGGCTGTGACCCCGTGGGAGACCCGTGGACAGAGGGGCCCTGC
Source organism: Coloeus monedula (assembly GCF_965178545.1). NCBI lineage: Eukaryota > Metazoa > Chordata > Aves > Passeriformes > Corvidae > Coloeus > Coloeus monedula. Next base: position 5,716 of record NW_028120185.1, read on the forward strand.
TGGAGCAGCCTGTCCTTGCAGGACTGACCCCGGGGCAGAGTGACCCCCGGGGCTGCAGCAGTGTGAGGGGACTGCTGCCCGTGGGACGGACTCAGGCTGGAGAAGTTCCTGGAGAAGTGTCTGGTGGGAGGGAGCCCAGAGTGCAGCAGGGGAACGACTCCTGTCCCTGGGCAGCGGGAGAAGGCACCGGGGATGAACTGAGCATGGCCCCAATTCCCTGTGTCCTGCACTACCGGGGTGGGAGGTGGAGCTGGAAGGAGGGAGGGGTGGGAGGAAGAAGTTTTTAAAGGTGCTTCTCATTATTGTGCTCTGTGGTTTTGGGAGTTTTCTGCAATAAATTTCTCTCCTTCTCCACTCAGCCAAAGGGATCTGGGGCAGTTTTCCCTGTTTGGGAGAAATCAAAGCGATGCACTGATGCTCCGAATTAGGGGCGGGAGTAGCGAGGCTGCAGGGCTTCCCAAGGAGCCGGAGGCACCCGACACGCAGGGCTGGGCAGGTCGGGCCGGGAGCAGCGGAGAGCTTTGTTTCTCTTCTCAGCTGAACGGCGGCTCGGGCCGGGCCCGTTCCAGGGCTGTTTCTCAGCTGCGGCTTTCCCCTCACGCAGCCCGGGGGGCGCTGGGAGCGCGGGGCGGGGCTGGGCCGTGTGCAGAGCCCGCCCCTCGCTCCGATTGGGCGGTGCTGCCGTCAGTCGTGGTTCTGGCGCGCTGATTGGTCGGAGCGGGGAGCAGCCCGGGCCCGGAGCCGCCGGCAGGGCGGCCGTGGCGCAGCAGAGGCGCCATTGGCGGAGCGTCTGTGCGGGCCCGGGAGCGGCGGCGGCGGCCGGAGCCCGCTGAGGCGGCGGCGGAGCTCGGAGGCGGCTCCAGCGCAGGTGGGAGCCGCGCTCGGTTCTGGCGGGGCTCGGGGCTGGCTGCGGGCGGAGGGGGCGGCAGGGGGCTGTGGCGGCTTCGTTGTGCCGTGTGGGCGCCGTGTTGGCCCTGGCGTGAGGGCGCTGCGGGAGCGGCTGCCCGCGGTCTCCTTCCCGCTGCTGCCTCGGCAGGAGCCGGTGCCGGAGCAGCGCTGGCTCGTCCCGGCTGCTGTGGGTAGGACAGAGGTGGCTGCCCCGTGGCCGGGAGTGTGCGGGAAAGTTCCCGTGGCCAGAGGTTTGTGTGCCCAGAGGAGCCGGAGGAGTCCTGTAAAAGTAACTTTATTCGTGGGCAAAGGGAGAGGCCACGGGGCATTTCCCGTGGGGTCTGTCCAAGTGTTGGAGGACGCAGCCTCCTTTTTATGCCGATTTGCCCGGCCGCATCTCCGTGTCCCTTTCCTCAGTGGCTGAGGTCCTTGGAAGGTACAGACTTCCCGATCCGCCTGCTGCATGTGCCCCTTAATGTGCACCCCCACGTTGTATAACATCCGATATTCATGGCTCTGTGAAGTTTTATTTCCTTTGCTCTCTGTTTCGCCATTTTTTCTTGGCCATCTCTTTGCCAAAAGCAGTTTTTGTCATTTAATTCTCCACAGCCTCCTGGTCCTTCTGCTGGAAGAGAATCTGATGCCATCCCAGGGTAAAATGTGGCGTTGCTCATGGGAGTGGATTGGTGGGTGAGAAGGTCAGGAGCTGGAGCTGTGTGCTTGGTTATGATTTGGAGGACAGCTTGTAATCTAATGATGCATTGAAATGATCAGTGGGTTCTCTGGCACCTGGTATGAATTTGTTTGGGTTCCCAGGGGCTGCTCCATGGTGTTGTTGGATTTGTTCTGGTGGCCGTTCATCTTTTCCCCATTTTTGGGCGCTCCCAAATATGCTGGGGATGCATCCGTTGACTGCTTTTCTCTGATTAAATCATCACATCCTTGGATTCCCAAGTGATTTTGCTGAACTTGTGGCAGCAAAAGCAGCCCAGTGGTCAAACCCACCCTGTATAACAGAGAGAGTGCCTGCAGATGTTGGAGTGGGGAGAGGGATGATTCCCCCCCGCTTTTGTGAGTGAAGTTCTCCCAACATTCTCCGTTTGCTGTTTTCCTTTGCAGCTTCAGGGATTTCTGTTGCAGAGTCAGAGATGCTCAGTGTGGGCTCTGCCTTTAGCGATGCAAATTCTGTCTGTGCAGGGAGGCAGAGCTTGGGGTGAGGGGCAGAGGGAATCAGCCCAATTCCTGTGGCAGGCAAGGAGAGCCTGGGACATTGTGTACACTTCCCCCATATCTTGGGGTGACTTTATGATGTGTATCCCATATCGCTGCCTATGTCCAGAAATTAATTTCTGTGCCTTTCTATGCCTCTAAACTGAGCCTGAGAGGGGGAAGGAAAGAACTGAGCAAAACTTTTTCAAAGCAGTTTGCAGCTTGTTCAAGGTCACACACAGATAGCAATTGGTTTTTCCAGCTGTGGCAGGGGAGCAAGGAAGCACCCGGCTTGCTGCTCCCAGGACAGTTTTTTGGCCAGGGGTTCAGCTGCTTTTTCTCCGGAGAGAGACTGAGAGTTGAATTTTTCCTTCCCTGGAATTTCGGATTTTCTCCCTTTTCTACTGGACTGCTTGATTGCTTTAACATCAGAGCACATCGGGAGGACTTTCCACCGGGCACAGAGGGCCTGGCCCTGGGCCAAGCCCCAGCTCCGAGGAGACCAAAGGGAGGACTCGAACACTTTCCCAGGTTTTTCCCCCACAGCGAAAGATTTAATTATTTAGCATTATTATCCTTTTCCCAATATTTTCCTTCTCTTTCCTTCGAGGAAAATTTATTTTTCCCGAACCTGGTGGGGGAGGGGTGGTTGTACCTTCTCTCAGAGGATATATTTCTAAATTTGGCCAAGAACATCCCAGCAGAGTTAATTTGCATTTCTAAAGGTCCTCTGCTGGCTGCCTGGAAGGAAGGTTCTCTTGCAGGGCAACCATCTGATGAGCTGCTTGTGCCCCTTTCCCCTCCCCCCTCCACTTCCTTTTTTTTTTTTTTCCTTTTTTTTAAAAATGGTATTTTGTTTTATTACTGTTTATGAGTTAAAGGGTCACCTTTAAAACTTTTCCAGTTTCGCAAAATGCAACCTAAAGGTGAGCATCAAAAAACCCATTCCAAAATTCTGCCGTCACTAATAGCCATGCACACACATACAGAAAAAAACCCCAAAGCAGTAAAGATTTTTGCTACTTCTTCCCCTCGGACTAAAAATTGACTCTCACACCCCTGGCCCAAACCCAGCTGACAATGTCAGAGTAGGATTATGGGGAAAAAACCATTTTAATTGTGTAGTCTATTCACTGAAACTCTGAGAAGAACAAAAACTCTCCAAAAACCTTTTTAGTGCTGGAGGATCAAGGCATTACTTTATTCTGGCCAGGATGTGAAACAGAAATCATTTCATGCACACATAGCCCGGGTGTGCAGAGAAAATCATTCCATGGCACATGAGTTTTACTCGAGTTTTCCTCAACTTTATGCAGTCTAAACCCATAGAAATCCGTAGGTTTAATGTTCATTGGTTCCAAGTTGGGTAGTTCTTAGTATTTGCTTTCCTATTGGCCCCGGATTGCTTGCCCTCTGATGTTAATTAGGTGCACACTCCTTGATTTCCTTCTCAGCCTTTTCCAGAGCAGGGGTCTCCAGCTGTGCCGGGGGCAGTGTCTGGGGTAGCTGTTCCTTGATGTTTGCTGATGGGCGTTGATGTTTTGTTGATGGTTGTTATCTTTTGGGTATCTTTTGGGCTATTCCCAGTCTGTTGAGATGTTAAGCTCATCTCTGCTGAGTGGTGTAACATCCCTTAACGGACACTTTCAAATTCCTTTCCCCAAGGCAGAGGCCAACCAAGCCTGAGTAGAGAAATAAAATTTTAAAGCAATTCTGAACTTGGTATATTTTCCAGCAATCGAATCCCGCCCAGCCCAGAGTGTGAGTGTAACTGAGAGCCAGAGTGGAATTCTCCCGCTGTCTCGCGCAGCAGCTGTGGCGAGTGCAGGCACAGAAAGCTCTGAAGCTCGCCCGGTGCCAGCGAGGATTGGCCCCCAGTGCCTGGAGATGCCAGAGGAGGTGCCCAGCCAGACTATTTCAGCAGAGGATCTGTGGGCAGCCCCAGGGGCTTCCCCCGCTGTGGAGCCCTGGCTGCTGCTGCGGCCCCTTCTGTGCAGGGTCAGTGGCGGCCTCGCATGGTCCTCCTGCAGCCGGGGAGTGCAAATCCGCGGGGCTTCAGAGAGCCTGAGGCGAGGCTGAGGGGTCCCCCCGTATTCAGCTGTGCTGGCGGCTGTTTCTGTGCTCGGGGACACTTGGAATGGGCCACGCCCTTGGCCACCAGTGGTGCTTCTTTGCACTCCTCAGGCAGGACCCGATGTCCTGGTTGGATGTTGTGGGCAGCAAAGTCCCCAGGCAGGGTCTGTGCCAGCCAAGCTTCCTGTGGAAGAGATTTCACACGGGACAGGATTCTGGCCACAGACTGCTTGAAACAGACATCCCTGATCTCCACCCCCCAGTAGGTCGAGAATGAGCAGGGTGAAGAATTGCAAACCTCAATTCCATGGGAGATAATTGAATATCTGCCCTGGGTCTGGCTCTTCTTCTTGCCAAAGGCAATGGCAGCAGCCGTACCCGTGGCATCTTGGTTTCTCTCAGCAGCTTCAGGTGTTTCTTTATTTCCCCATTCACTCTTTCCACCCGACCCGAACTCTGGGGGTGCCAGGGCGTTTGGAGGTGCCACTGTGTTCCTAAAGCAGCCAGAACGGCCTGAAGGATCTTTCCTGTAGAATGAGTTCCCCTGTCTGAGTCGATTGCTTCCACAATCTCATATCTTGGAATTGTTTGTTCCAAACATGCCTTAAGAACTGATGCAGGGATTGCTGAAGCAGTTGAAATGCTTCTGCCCCGCTGTGAGCTGCCATGCTGTTAGCAGAAGATATTGAAGCCTTCCTGCTCAGGGCATTTCAGTGCCAGGCTCTTCCAAGCACCCCCAGCTCGGCCCTTTGAGCTGAGCATGCGGGCGCTGAGCTGCGCTTTGTCTTATTCCCTTTCCTTCAGAGCAGCTGTGTCTTGTCACTCTTTTCCCTTCTGCTGCCCTTGCAGAGCCATCCCTAAACACCTTTTCTCCCTCAGGCCAGGGAATGTCTGGTGAATCTCTCCTAGCCTGGGTCTGGAGCTCTGTCACTTGACTGCAGCCATGGGTTTCTTGCCAGCCCCGTGTCCAGGGCCGTTCAAACAGGAGGCTGGGTTCAACCCTTGCCCTGTCCTCAACTCTGAATCCTCCTGTTCCATCCAACGAGTTTCATTCTGTAAGAACCGAGTGCTGCTCATCCATTTAGAGGCTCCTTTGGTTAACAAAGCTTTAACTTGATGCCAGGCTGGAACAATCAGAGATTCTGCTGCTGTCAGTTTTCAGGCCTCAGTTCCCATTAAAGCCGGGGCTGCACAATTCAGCAGACAATGAGGCCACTCTCTGGCCACTGGCTTAAACATTTGAGCCCAGGAATTCCTTTGGCATGGCCCTGATTAACATCCACATGCAATTCAAATGGTTTTTCCCTGTCTGGGATGGCCAGGGCAGGAGGCTCAGTTAATCTGCTTTTGAAGCCTTGAAAATTGTGCTTTCCTTCTGGTGTCCATGATGGGGTTTCTTGGCTGGCAGGAGAGGAGTGTTGTAGGGAGAGATGCCTGGCTCCAGAAGCGCTGCCTTTAGCAGGGCCTCAGTAAGAGGCTGTAGCCCCTTCCTTGCCTCCCTTGGAACAGGGTATTGCTTTTAGACACCACTTGTCCTGGTTGCTCCAAAGGAATTTGGAGAGGCTCCATATCTAATTTTCCCTATTTCCCTGGGGCTGCCCACACTTCTGGGTTCCCTTCAGCAGAGGCTTTCCCAGACATTTGACACCAAGGTACAGCAGCATTAGCCTCTGTATCTCCTTTGACAATAGGAATTTGCATTCCCACTTCAGCCACCAAATGCCTTCCCAGTAAATTACAATCACAATTAGGAACAAACAGAAATTGATGCATTTCGAACCCATCCCCCACATCTATGAATTGTGGTTGAATAAAACACAGCTGCTCATCTTTCCCACTTATTGCCTGAATAATCAAAGAACTTCTTGACAATTTCCCCCCTTAGGTCTGAGATTCTGAGTGGATCGAGAGGCCCCTGTGTCCATCAGGAGCGGCCTCGTCTCGATCCAGACGCGCCCTGAATGTTCTCAAGGGCTCTGGTGCGGTGGGTCCCTGGTGTGCTGGGAGCTCTGAGAGCCCTGCCAATCCATGTCCATCAGGGCTGGACTTGCTCGTGCTGAGGGTGCTGCTGTCTGTGCTTGCAGTGTCCTTGTGGCCTGCAGCTGGAGCCCTGATTCCTTGCCAGGGGCTGTTTGGGTCGGCTCTGCCGCGCTGAGGAGGGCAATGCCTGTGCCAGGTGCTTGTGGCCGCCGCCGTCCCCTGGGTGCTGGGGCCCCCTTGGGCCCTGCGGTTCATCCCTGGGGGGCTGTAGAAACTCTGCCATGGCCTTTGCCTTCACCTTGGCCTTTTGCTCATCCCTTCTTGCATTCCCCTGCTGAGCCTTTCTGGCCAAGTGCTGCAGGGGCTTCTTGTGCCTCTCCTGCAGCCCCCTCAGTGCCTGTGGGTGCTCATCCTCTGACAGCTGCTGAGCTTTCTGCACAATCAGTCGTTTCTCCAGTGACCCAGACAAGATTGTTGAAAGAAAATCCTGATCCTTCCACATCCCGCAGCCTCCTGGGGGCCGGGGGCCACTGCCGGCCCTGCCCGGGGGGTGTTGGGGTCAGGCAGTGCCCGGCGCTGAGCCCCGGCTGCCCCACAGCCCCGGCCCGGCCCCGCAGCTCCCCACAGGCCCCCAGCCCGTGCTGCCCTGTCCTGCTGCTCCCCACCACAGAGAAACCCCCTGAAATCCTGACCTTGTTTTCCTGTCCTGGAAACTGGGGACACAAAGGAGCTGGAGCTGGGAGGGTAAGAGGGTTTTGGCCCTTTTTGAGGATAAGATCAGGAATGGTGCTGTAAAACATTCCAATTCTCACTATTTTTCCCTTCCTCCTCTTTTCCGTCTTCCTTTTCCTTTCTTACCACACACATTCCTCCTGCTGCTGTTTGCCTTAACCATATTCCTGCACACTCCCTTCAACCAATCCTTTCCCAGCACACCACCACCATCCATCCCCTGTTGCTGAGACCCCTTCTCAACTTCCCTTTTTACCCCGGCTGGGTGTCCATGTCCTTAATTACCTCTGGGAGAATGTGCAAACTGGCTCCACATTGTCCCCTTTTGTACAGGAGACGATGTCCATGGTTGTGTTCAGGGTTTGTTGTTGTTCTGGAAGTTGAGGAATTGAGCAGGAGCTTGGCTGAGCAGCAGTGTGTGTCAATCAGTACCATTTTGTGGAGCTGATGGTTTCTGCTTGTGTCACTTGCTTGTGTCCAAGTCCGTGTGGCTGTGTCCGAGCAGATTGAGAGCATGTGTTTGTAGGGAGGCGTTGCTGTTGTTCCTTCGCTGGGGGTGCCCGGTTTTCGGGCCATCCCCCCTGGAGCAGGGTGTCCCCCCTTGGTGCAGGCGCGGCCCTCAGGCAGCGCTCAGCCAATCAGCAGGCGCGGCGCTGGTGACTCAGCAGTTGCCAGGCAGAGCCGCAGCGCCCGGCGCTCCCCAGCTGGAGCCTCCGTGTGGCCCGGCCTTGGCGCCCCCCGCGAGGGGAATTTGGGGAGGTGGGAGGGGGGGAGCGCCAAGGCCGGGCCGGCCCGTGCTGTGCTGGCAGAAGTGGCTGCGGCGGGGGCCGAGTGCGGCCAGGAGCGGCCGAGAGCCCAGCGCTGCACCAGCCCGAGCTGCCGCAGCTGCATCCCTGCTGGTGCTGTGGGATCCGAGAACTCTGGGGGGCAGAGCGAGCCAGGGGTGGGTGCTGGGCCTGGGGGGAGGAGCAGAAAGGCTGGAGGAGCAGGGCTGGAGACCAGAATGGTGAAAGGATGGATGTGAGAGCAGCAGGTGGGATTCTGCAGGAGAAGGAGTAGTGTGAGGAAGAGGAGTGTGAGGAAGAGTAGGGATACAGGAGGAGGAGGAGGATCAGGAGGAGGAGGCACCGCAAGGTTCCAGCACTCGCTGTATCTGCAGCCTCCCCCCAGCCCCAGGAGCGTTGCCCCCCATCCAGCAGGTGATCAGGGAGGGGATCCATGATTTTCCTGGGGGTGAGTCTTGGTGTTTCTTGGTCTCATGTTGGTGCTTTGGTTTTTTTTGTGGGGGCTGAATGTTTATAATTTGGAGGGGATTTTGCCTGAATCTTGATGTTTTTGGAGTTTGGGTCTGTGTCTTGATGTTTGGGGGGCTTCTGGAGTGAATCTTGGTGTTTTGGAGGTTTTTACAGACACAAGATGTCTGGAGATGGACCTGGGCAGGAGGAACCTCCAGCCCATGGTGCTCACCCCTTGTTTCTCCCCCAACCAGGATTTTGTCATTCCCAAGGCGTGGCTGGATGGAGGAGGAGGAAAGCCCCGGAGATGCCGCACGAGGAGGGGCTGCAAACACAGCCCAGAGAGATCCAAGGAGGAAAGAGCCCCCTGTGCAGGAAGGCGGCCGGAGATCCAGCAGAGCTCAGAGCTGGGGGAGAAGCCTCAGGGCGGGAGAAGCCCCACAAGTGCTTGGAATGTGGAAAGGGCTTCAGGTGGAGATCCAGCCTGGGAGTACACCAGCACATCCACACTGGGAGAAGCCCTACAAGTGTGGGAATGTGGGAAGGGCTTCACCAACAGCTCCCAGCTGATCCAGCACCAGGTGGTTCAACCGGGGAACGACCCTATGGGTGTAGGGAATGTGGAAGAGCTTCAGCCAGAGCTCCAGCCTGTGGGCACACCGGCGCACTCACACTGGGGAGAGGCCCTACGAGTGTTCTGAGTGTGGAAGAGGTTTCCAAGGAGCTCCTATCTCCTCAGACACCAGAGCACTCACACGGATGAGAGGCCCTTCCGCTGCCCTGAGTGTGGGAAGGGCTTCAAACGCAACTCCCACCTCATCATCCACCAGCGCACCCACACTGGGGAGAGGCCCTACGAGTGTTCTGAGTGTGGAAGAGCTTCTTCAGCAGCTCTCACTTGGCCGAACACCAACGGAGGCACTGCTAAGGGAAGCCCTGCGAGTGCCCCGAGGTGCGGGAAGAGCTTCGTGCGCTGCTCCAGCTCCATCCCCCGTGGGAGGATCGGCGTTGGATGATCCCCAGTGACCCCCATTGGGCAGAGCCCTGGTGACCCCCGTTCCGGGTGATCCCCGCTGGGTGGGGGGAAGGTGTTGGAGAGATTTCTTTGCCTTCTCCTTGTGCTGCTGGGATTTGCTTGGTAATAAATTCCCTCGCTGTGCCCAGGCTGGGTCTGTTGTGCCCGTGCAGTGTCAAGGGTTCAAATCATTGTACCTGTGCAAGTATAAGATACAGGTAAAAGTTAGCAAATATTGGCCACAAGCTTAAGGCACAGAATGTAAGCTGGCAAGAAATGGGGAACAAAGTCTCAGAAATGATGAAACAAAGCTTGCTGCGACCAATAGAGAAACTGCAAAGCAGCCAAGGAGAGACTGCGCCTGCCTAGGAAAGGTGAAAAGTGCAAAGCAAGGAAGACTGTGGCACCTGGGCAGGTGATGGGGGTCAGGAGGAATTTTTTTTACCTCCCCGAGTAGGAACCCATTTCCACTCCCCTTCATCCCTCAGGTCTCCTCCATCAGCCTGATGGTGAGAGGCATGGGAGTGCTCTGACTGCTGGGGGCTTCTCTCAGGGATGGAAGGGTGAAACTCCACCAGTCTATTTCCCTTTCCCTTTCTCTAATGCTCCTTTAGTCTTTCCACTTCCTCCTTAAGCTCGGCCACCAGGGAAAGGAGATCATTCACCTGTTCACACCTCAGGCAGGTGTCTTTGACAGCGTCCCCTGGTGCTACTGCCAGGCTCAAACACTCCTCACAGGAAGGGGTCTGGACAGACACGTCCTTCTGGGAGGGTTCTGTTTGCCTGGGTACACTTCTAGTGGCTGGAGCTTTTGATCGTGTGAGGACCATTGCTGAAAAAACCCAACCAACCAAATCTCAACACAAAAACAAACTCAAAACCCCACGGGCAGGAGAACACCCGCAGCCCTGCCCTCGGAGACGTGCCAGGGCCCTGTTTGCCTGCTCCTGTTCCCCGCACTCCCCAGAGCCCTTTTTGAATCTGAGCGCCGCGGGCCGGAGGAAACCTCACCCTATGTGGGGGTGTCACCCCCTTTTCTCTGCCCACAGAGCTCCTGAGCCGGCGGCGGCCGCAGCCCCTCCCCG
>NW_028120184.1:0-15808 GCF_965178545.1 Coloeus monedula
GGATTGCATTTGATGTGATTTCTCAGAAGGAAGAACCCACAGCAGCAGCCAGCAGGCTTACTTGTGGAAGAGTTCAGTTATTGCAAGAAGTTTACACAAAATGCTGACAATAGCAGCAAGCAACCGTCACCAGTTCCCAGTGGGAAAATATGAATCAGGCAGGTCTACCAGTCTGCTCTGTTGTTTCCCATCCTTGTGGGAGTCCAGTAGTAACTTGGAATTAGAAGTAAAGATATTTTTTTTAACTCCTGTGACAAGCAAGACTTAAACAAACACTTGCAGCTGTGGTTTTTACTTCATTCAGAGGAGTGTGGCAATCTTGGATACACATTACACTCTAGTGTGTACAGCCTTGGTCAAAATTACAGGGTTTTCTGTAGGTCCATCCTCCCCCTTTGTCACTGGACATGTCCTATTGGATGTGAGTCCCCTCACCAGTAATTGCTTGGTCTGTATTGACCAATGGACTGGTGTGGAAAAACTGTCACCTCTTTGCTCACAATGTTGGTTACATCTGGATCGACTGAGAGCCAGTAGGAAAAATACGCAGATTCGGGAAAAGAGGCAGAAGCCAGCTCCTCTTGGTGGAGGCAAGGGTCAAGGTTCCTCTTACCCATTCGTCCTGCGTGGCCACGTGAATTTTGCTCCCCTTAGTGTCTGGTGACTCAGCTTGACCAAGAGATACAGAAGAGACCCTCTGCCTCACTGTTTATCCCCTGTCCCTGCTATCCCCTCACCCCAATTGCTCCATAGCCTGGTGGATTTGACACTGTTTTGACTAGTGGGGTCTATGGATTTCAGCTCCCTTGAGCTGAGGAGACCTTCTTTTATGCATTTTTATTAAAATGCAACATCAGAAAGGCAGGCCAGCCCTCTCCTTGAACGCTTCTAGGCATGGGGCAGTCACATCTTCTCTGGGCAGCCTATGCCAGTTCCTCACCATAGTAAAGAATTTCTTCCTATTCTAAACCAACTCTCAGTTTAAAACCATTCCCTCTTGTCCTGTCACTACGTGCCCTTGTACTAGATTTGTCTCTCCATGGACAGTGGAGGAGGCTTGGGCACTTAAGATAGTTTTATTCCCACACTGAGGCCAAGCATCTTCTTTGCAGGTATTGTGGAGCCTAAATAGCCCACCCAAGGGAAGTGTGGGCTTTTGTCCATCTGCTTGTATTAGCTGCTCCTGGAAGTGGGTGGTTGTTTCCTAGCAAGCTGCTCACTGGAATTTTTGTTTCTTTTTTATAAATGTTGAGACTCTTATTGCAGATATTTACTTCACTTTGACATGAAGTCAATATTTAGCTCTTCAATTAATAAATATTTTGGTTTGCTTGGTTCAAATCAATGTATCCTGAGATTTTTCTGCTATGATCCATGGTGAAGCTCTGGGGCCAACAAATGGAAAAACCCTGTTAGGCTTTCAAGACCTGTTTTTGCAATGGTATTGGTAGATTAAATTCATTCTGTTGCTGAAAGGTCACATCCTCAGCTATGTCAAATGCTACCTGAAGTCGTGAAAGTTCCTAAGGTCACACAAAGAAGGAAGGAAAGAAAAATATTTGTTTTTCTTCCCAGTTTTTTGGAACTGTTTCAATTTGGTATCAAGAAATCAACCTGTAACTGTAAATTGAAGGGGTGCATCTTTCTAACACCCTGTTGGGATTTTCACTTAGTTCCATGTCTTTAGATCCTAAATACTTAGAGGTTTCTTTGTCTCTATTTCCCATATCAAATGGATAGAACCAGAATCCCTTTGAGAAGGTGGAAATCTCTGAAGTCAAAGCCAGACTGTCTGGCCCATATTTAATCCATCAATCCATACCAAAAGAGTCTGAGTGGTGCATTCAGGGAATTTGCACCCTACTTGATGCTGCAAGATGCTTTGGACATCTCATCCCCAAAAATGTTATTGCAGCATGAGTTGAGGTCCTTTATCCAAAAAAACCAGAAACTTGAAAATTCTCTAGCATTCTGGTCTGGAAAATAAGGCTAATGTACATTGGCAAGGTGAGAATCAAGGGGGATTAAGGCAAGAGCTGTGTACCATGCATACAGACTACAGAGACAGATCTTAAGATCCAAACTTGAAGAAAAATTTAGGGTGGAAGAGACCTTTGGAGTTCTTTGCTCCAAGACTCCAACGTCCAGCTTTCATCCCAGAAAGCTCTAAAACTCACATAATATTTTGAATTTGTTAAATCTCCATTGACTTCACATCTACAGAGGATCATGTGTTTCACTAAACACCTGTGGCCCTTGTTAAATGTGGGGGTACAAGTCGGTTGCTGAAACAAGCCCTGCAGCAACATGAATTGTGGGGAAAAAGGAAACAATATACAATATTTGGATTATTTTATTTTTTAAATGCTGTTGTTGGAGAAAGCTGTTGACATACTTTTGTCACTCCATAAGCAATGCAACCTGATTTCCTAGTCCCATGAACATTTGCATCCTGCAGTTCTCCCCGTGTTCCCTACAGTTTTGGTCAGGAAAGGGCAACCTACAGCTGTGCTGGTAGGGCCCTGAGTACTGGCTGGTGGACCAGTAGGTATTTCCTGGCTGATTCGTTGGCTGCTGCCTTGCAGGATGAATAAGAAATTGCCTTTCCATTAAGGGACCCATTAAGATAGATTAATTTGCATTTAATTCTCCTTTAATTTGCCTTGAATTCTCCTTTTCCCTGGTTGATGATATTAATGAAACTTGTAGGAGCTTCCTACCCTCAGAGAGTGGCAAAGACCATTTTCTGAAAGTGGGATGATAATGGCCAACATGCTTAAAAATGTTGATGTTTAAATGCTAGGCAAAAGACCACATAGGCATCATTTTGTTCACAAACCAGGCTAAATGACCAAAATAACCCCAGTCCCAATAAAAGGCAACATTTTTTCTATTCTTCTACTTTTCTCTAGTCTCAGCTAAAATGATTATGAAATTTTTCTCTTTTACTTTGAAAGGAAAAATTCACCTGTGCACTGAAGCCTTCGAAGCAAGTTTTTAGCCCAAAGCACAAAATCATTACTCGATGAAGTTAGCCTTTGAACAGCCAAATTTCAAAAGAAAATATTGATTTGGCACGCTTCAGCTTGTCAATTGCGAAGATTAATCCCTATAGAGTGGGAAATAAAGACAACAGGAGGCCAGATACTGTGAAAATCTTTCATCTGGTGGAATTGCCTGCTGAGGGAAGCAAGGGATGCCCTTGTCACTGATACTTTTAAAGTTAGATTAGGACAAGAATGCAAACACCTACCGTCTAATATCTAGATCCTGCTTCTTGTAATCTTAATGAAAATACTCTGGCTAAAGAGGGCACAGCACAGTCTTCCCCCTTATCTGTCCGCTAATCACTCTTCCCCTCCCTTGAAGCTACCTGTAATGTCCATTGCCATGGCAACCGAGCACAGTATGTATCTCAGACAAGATGACATATGCATCTTTTCCTGCTTTAATAGATACTCTGTTTAGGCTGCAGCCTCCTCTCATTGCCCAGTTCCCCAAAGGAAGTACATATGCTGACTTCATGAGCTGGCATCTCCATGTGGGAAGAAGCTGCTGTGGGAAGCTGTCATTCAAACCTCAGACCTTAAATCTGTGATGTGTTCCTCTGAGGTTTAATTACAGGTACTTTTAACTGAGTGGCAAGGAAATGCTTTTAAAGAAACAACGTTCATTGAGCCTAAAGTGTAATTACCCAATAGCTAATTTTCCCAGAGAAATGGGAGTTATTGCATTCTAGGCTTTGCCAGGCGGGTCAATCATTAAAGTTTAACAAATGAAGCCAATATTTCATCTCAGCAAGTTTGTCCCAGCGAACATTGATCCATTGGCTGTTTGTTCATGTTCCAAAATGTATGCTCAACAATACCAGAACCCTTGTGAACCCAAGGATGGGATCATAATGAAACAAGCAGAGAGCTGTCAGCAATGCTTAGAAGATTTACATCATCCTTAAACTGAACAAGGATGGCTTTAGACTGGATATTGGTTGTGTAAGGAATTTGTTACCGTGGGGATGGTGAGGCACTGACACAGGCTGCCCAGAGAAGATGTGGATGTCCCATCGCCTGAAAGCGTTCGAGTCCAAGGTGCATGGGGATTAGAGCAACCTGGTGTAGTGGAAGGTGTTCCCACATGGCAGAGGGGGTTGGAATGAGATGATCTTAAAGGTGCCTTTCAACCCAAACAATTCTATGGTTTTTCTGGTATTACGAAGAGCGTGCTCCAGAGAAAGCCCAAGATTTAATGGTAAAGCCAGAAGCTGGTCTTCCTCACAGAAGGATGTGTGGGGTGGCATTAGCTGCTACCAGAGCCTGACCCCAGCATTTCAGTCCCTCATCAACAAGTAGACTTTATTTCTGCTGCAAGAGATAAGAGCAGCAGAAGTCTCCATTGAAATGATAGATGGATTAATAAGGGATGGTGTCTTCTGTGAAGAGCAGGAACAGGCGCACACATCTTTGGATGGGAAGAGGATGCAGAGAGGGAAAGGGACTTGCTGAAGCTCCTGACATCATCCTGACTTAACACCAACCTTGGCAAGGGTGACCTGAAGAAGTCCAGCAATGAGAAGCTGGTTTCATAGTGCAGCAAACAATGGTCCTCTTGTTTTCCCTCCTGAGCACTGAGCTCGGTGTGTTGCCTTCCTTTTATTCATCCATTCCCCATCAAGAAGTAAACATGTAGGTCAAAGGTGTGAGTCTTGCTTGACTTTTCTTGCCAAACAGAAGCTGAATGAAGATACAGTTGCTCTGCCTAAATGTATGGGGATGTAAACACTGGGAATGGAAAGCTGAAAGCTGCCTCTGTAGCACAAGACATAGTTACACACAACTGGGTATGATGGGCCAGAAGTGTTTTATAGCTGGAAATGTGATGTTTTCTGTCTCAAATTGTGGGATTAAGCTAGCAAGGCATAGATATAATGGCCCAGAAAGTCTTGCTGATTTTTTGAGGATTATTGTATTTAATATCTGTGGGCAAAACCCTACCTATTTGGTCAGTTTCATCTCTGTCCTTCACTTCCTTTTACTCTTTCTCTGCCCTCCTGCCTGCAGCAAATGTCCCCAGGAGATCACTTTCCACCCAAATCTCAAATCCCAAATTCCAAACCCTGAGCCCCCTGGTTTCCTCTGCAGCATACTGATGACTCAGAGAGTGCCAGGGAGCTGCAGAGCAGAGAGTGGACTCCATGGGAGAGAAAAGCTACATTTCCCTTCTGGGAGTAGTGGAAGTGTCTGAGTTATCCCAAGATAAAAGCCGAGGAATATAAGGCAGCTCTGTTTTACTGGGAGGCACATTTCCAGGAAGCAGCACTGTAAATGACGTAAAAACACCTGAAGTGCCACTTTGCTGCACTGGTGGGGCTTGTGATTATTATTCTTGCTAAAATAAAACCACATTTGTCTGTGCCAGCTGTGATGAGGCTGTATTGCCAACAAAGCTGGGTCTCTTGACAGATTATCTTTTCCCCTGAATAATGCAATGATTTTCTGCTGGATCTGCCTATAACATTTTCCCACTGAGTGTTTTGGTGAGGCTACTGGACTCTATTGTCTAAATTGTTAATGTTTTTAGGGATTATTTGGATGAAAGAGTGGTTAGCTGAGACTAGGGTTTCTTAAAGCTGTTGCAATTTTCTCCTTGGTCCTTTTCTTCTCTTGACCTGAGTCCTCTCCCTATTCTTCTTTATTAATCTTAAAATGGCTCTGCTCTGCATCTGCTTTTGCCCAAAGACATCCATGGTTCCTTCTGTTTGATACTCACTCCTCTGAGGGCAGGTGACCCAGTTGCCCAGGGCAATGCTGTGGGTATCTCAGACTGATGCATCTTCATGAAGATGCCTTAGTCTCTGAGGCTGTGATTTTCTACACAGGAGCATTACCAAAGGAATATGTCTTTAAAAACCTCTTCTGGAGGAAGACCTCAGGTATGCATGTGCTGCCTGAGAAATACAAATTAATCTTTTAGTTCTTCTCCTGCATTTTTGTCTCTCCAATTGCTGTCTTTACGCCTGCATGATTATTGCAAGTTTGTGTAATTGCTTGGTGTCATTTGCATAAGATGAGGATCTTAATGATAAGACCCGTGTCCATGAGATTCATCTCAGTTTGGATTGTTACTGCACAATATGGGAAGATGAGGAAACATTAGCAGCCTTCTGACTTGAGGCCATTACTTAACTTCCTCCTTACTGCTCTGCAGAGCAACTGTAGTTACAATGCTTTTAGCTGGAAAATGTCTAATTTTCTTACTTTCCATGGTGCATCTCTCAAAATATAGATCCTCAAAAGCACCTTTAATCACCATCCTTACTCTTTTTGTACTCATAGTCAGAGCACGGATATTTAATCTAATCCCTTCCCACATTTCAGCATTTTTCACCACTTGCTTCCTATGCAATTTAACCATTCATCAATTACTTCCATTGGGATTTTCCCTGCTGCCTTTTAATGTATGTCTTTGTAGTTTTGCTGGTGGCAGTAACGTGCATTAGTTTTGAACCTTCCTCTTTTCCTTAGTTGTGGGGTGATCTTTAACAGTTCTGTGGCTGCATATGTGGCTAAAAGATGGAAGGGCTACTGCAGAGGCCTTTCTGTTTCATCATCTCAGAACGGATGGCTTATTTTGTCTTACAGGCCAAACTCTTGATCTTGGTCTGGAGCGATTATATCCAGGTAGATCATAGAATCCTTCAGTTGGAAAAGATCTCTAAGGTGATTGAGGCCAACTTAACCCGACACTGCCAAGCCCACCACTAAACTATGTCCCTAAAAGCCATATCTACACACCTTTTAAATCCCTGCAGGGATGGTGATGAGAGTGTTCAGCCAATTGCTCTTTCCATGGCTCCCCCTTCTCTCTTACATTTGCTCCCAGGCCACCAGGACTCCTCTTCGTGCTTTTAGCACAGGCACAGTGTTATTCCCATTGAGCACAATCTTCTTCCATCTCAATTTCACACCTTGTTTTCCTGGTGCTTCTCTATACCCTAAAGAGGTTTACTTGCCTTTGGAAATTTTCCTCTGCTTTGTTTTGTGCTTTTGTTTCCACTCTCCCATAATCCTTGGCTCTGTTTGCATTTTCCTTCTAATGCTTTTGTTTTGATGTTTGTCCAGCTCCTCCTTGTTTGCTTAGGCCTCCCAATAAGTTCCCTACTGTGTTCTCTATTGCTTCCTTAAATATTTCCCATCTGGTCTCTACTGAGGTTTCTTTATCATTCCACACTAATGGCCTGAAATGCTCTCCAAGCATTACCTCCTCTGTCTCTCTCAAAGCCGTGCCTTTTAACTTTGCAGGATCAAATTTAACTCCAGTGTCACCCATCTTTCCCTTGGGCTTTAATGCATTCGTCATCTTCTCAATAAGTAATTCATGATTGCTGCTGCCCTTCAGCATAGCTATAGACTTTCACATCCAGCAGTGACTCTGTTGTGCCTTTTCCAGATAATCATGTGGTCCATCTGTTTTAGTGTGTAACCAGCTTGTGACCCTGTGCAAATCCATGAGGGACCCAAATGCCACCAGTGATCAGACTATGCACCCCACATCAACTGCTTCAGCTTCTCACCAGTCCAACTCCTCCCATATGGCCCAGCACGTTCTTCTGCTTATTTCTGTTTTCCTCCTCTATGTTTCCACCTTTCACCTCCACAACTTCTTGATAAGCTGAGGTCTCGTTTCAGACACCATATTGATAAAATTTATATTTTCCCTTCCCTGCAACTTGTTTTGGTGCATAACAGCAAATCACAGGCAGGCAGAGATCACTGCAGGCTGCAGGCTGCAGTAAATATTGATATGATGATCCTCTCAGGCATGAGTTTCCTGTTGTTCACAGAAATCCTTACTTTTTTTTGCACACAGAGGTAATATTACTCATCTAGGTAAAACAAACAAGCAAACAAACAAGCAAAAAACCCCAGAAATAAGTATGAGATCCAAATTACCTGTGTTTCCAGGGTGTCTGGTTTGGCAGCTGTGGATGCATAGCTTAGCTGGGGTGCTCACTGGTCTGGGGTGAGAGGGAGGTCCAGGCGCCCATCTCAAAAGCCATGTGGTGTCTTCAGCCATTCTCCAACTTCCATGACTGTTTCCATGTGTTTGGGTCATCAGTCAGATTGAATTGCAAAACTCTTCCTGCAACAACTTATTGATATAATACCTAGTTATGCCTCTCTGGTATATGTGAAAGCCTCAAGATCCTTTGCAGGACTTGTTGGCATGGGTATCAGTGCCACCTTCATATCTTGCCCTCAACAAATAAAGTTTAGATTGTTTTGACTTAAAAATCTGACTTTTCCTCTACCTACATAGACTGCTCATATATGTTGAAGTGCATTTCTTCAGTAGAAGATGCAACTGTTTTGATTTGATTTGTTTTGTTTTGTTTGTTGGGGTGTTTTTGCTTAAACAAATTCTTTACATTTTATTTAGTAATATTTGATGTGACATTTTTGGGTCACTGCCATCCATCACCTAAATATGGAGATGCCAAGCGTCTGTATCCCAGCACAGGAGCAACCTGTCTTTCTCTAATTTTTAAGATATGTGGCAAAATGTTTATTAGAATATCCTGAGGTAGAAAACACACTGAACAAAAAGGCTATAAAATGATTGGACTGAGTTTGAAATTAAGGTACCTACATTTAGGTGTCTGCATTAGGTGTTTGCATGTGTGTACCTGAGCTCCCGAAGCAGGGAACAGAAATGCAGTTGCTGCCCAAGTACAACCATCCAGTGCTATGTGAGGTGCTGGCTGGGCTTTCCTGCTGTCCTACAGCTGCCACTCTCAGGGCAGGAGTGAACAGGTCTTGTATCATGTCACCCGGCACCATAGGGATGTGTCAGACACCCGATACCACCTCAAAAGGCTCTATTGTTGTTTTCATTTGCACTAGCTCAGCCTCCAAGCAAAACCATCAAGGCAGTCCAGATCCAGCTAACCAAACAAAGGTGCTGGGTTTTAGAGGCAACTGAATCCCTTTGCAACCCTATCAACTGTGTGGACCAAATCTTGTCAGGTTGTGGTGCATCCTCACGTGCCCACAGAGACATTTATGTGCCTCACCAAGGAGCAACAGGGAGCTCAGCTGTCTCAAAGAATGATGTCATCAGCTTAAATTAACCTTCTTCTGTTACCATCCCAAGACATCAAGGGTTTTGATTAACAATGGACACTCAATAAAATTTCTTAGTAGCTTATTGTAGAATTCTCCCAGAACCAGCCAAACCCAAATCACCATTGAATTTCTCCTAGTTTTGTCATTTAAACCACTGCAAAACCGTATGAGATGTGGCCAGAATGGTGGTCTTCGGTACTCCTTTTGTGAGGTGCAAATGAATAAGTCCAGGGCACTTCCCACATCCCTGGAAATGTTCAAGTCCAGGCTGGATGGGGCTCTGAGCAACCTGTGCTAGTGAAAGGTGTCCCTGCCCATGGTAGGGGAGTTGGAACTAGATGGTCTTCAAGGTCCCTTCCAACTCAAACCATTCTATGATTCTATGAATTCCCAAAGAGTTTCACTGGGAATTTCCTACTACCCCCAACTGGTATCCCCGCAGACAGATACACCTTCAGATCCCAGACTCTAGGGTTCAATGTGCACAGCAAACCACAAAGACCAGAGATCCCTGATGGCATTTCTGAGCAATGGAAGCACACCTGAAAACACTGTATGGAGAAAAGAGTTGAAATGTGACAAGCAGAGCATCGTTGTCCATCTTTTATCACATTCAGCGTAGAAAAATCAATGTACAACTGGTGTTTCTCAGGAGAAATACATCAAAAGCGAGTGATGCAAATGTAGATCAGCTGTGATCTTTCTGCGATTAGAGTTAGTTCTCTTTTGTGAACTGTTAATGCCAATGTACACATTGATTACAAATCACCTTCCCACCTTAACAGCTAAAATATTCCTGCCGTAGGACTAATCAGGGCTGAAATAGGACAATGAAGGACAAAACCATCTGCAGCTGGTATTTTTTTCTTAAACTACCACAGCCAAAGTTTCAATGATTCAGAGATCCCAGAGCTGAAAGGAACTACCATGATCATTTAAGTTGACCTGCTGCATCATTAAAGCAATAAAACTTCGCTCATTATGAAGTTCACAACCACGGACTGACTACAGCAGAGCATTTTTCTCAGGCACTTCCACTCTTCACTCACAGCCTCTAACAGGAACAGTCAACACCTAAATAGAAATACACTTAGTTATGAGAGAAACTGATAGACAGTCCTCAAAAATATGTTGCTTGGAGTCTCCATTTATGAAAATCAATTACATTTATCAAATTGCCAAAGCTACTCTGCAGGACATAACGATCAGTAAAACCATGGTCAGACCTGGGAGATGCCAACATATTACTTCCCCTTTTGGTGATTTTCTTGATTGTTCTTTTCTGCTTATGACTTCGAGTGGCTTGTGCTTCTGAGCCTCGTCCTGCAAAGCCAAGATGCAGATGCTTTTCTTGGCTTGCACTGCAAGATGGTACAGACCAAACCATGGTTTGCTTAGACTAGCTCTTCCCCAGGCCAAGTCTTCTCTGACAAAACCATGTTTTTCTTCTAGATGGATTTACATCTTGTGTCAGTGTTTTAAACAGACACTTCTATTTTCCTGAGCTGCAGTCCACAGATGCTAAAACTGAGCCATCCCAACAGATGCAGGAGAGAGCTGAAGGTCCTGATGGCATCCTCCTGACCATTTGGACTGCCATATTCAAAGCACTACTTGATGCTGATGTGTGATGTCTGTGATGGTGAGTACCACAGGAAGTGACTTCAGTGACATTTTTCTCTTCCTTTCTCCTTCAAAAAAAAAAAGGGATAAAGCTTAGCACCATAAAGAGAGAGTTTCAAAGAGGCTTGTGGTCATCTGGGTGCATGTTTCCTAGTAAAACAGATGTTGAAATACAAATTCCAATGCTTGGAAAATTCCAGCTTTTTGCAGAGATGCAAAGTAATTGGTCTGAAGCCCAAGAATTTCTTTCTCTGGGATTTGAGCATTTAACTCTCCTCTCTCCATCTCAGAGCCCCTAGGACTGGTCCAAATTTTTAATTTTCTAGAATTTTTGTATCAAACCATGTGGACAAGCTTTATGCAAATTCAGCATATTCCAGCTTGGGATTTCACTAATGGTTAGAATACTAAAATTAACTGTATCCTGGGCAGCATCAAAAGAAGTGTGGCCATCAGGTTGAGGGAGATGATTTTCCCCCTCTACTCTTCTCTGGAGTAATGTATCCAGCTGTAGGTCTGCCAATATAAGAAGGACATGGACCTGCTGGAGCAAGTCCAGCAGATGCCATGAAGATGTTCAGAGAGCTGGAGCATCTCCCCCAGGGAGTCAGCCTGAGAAAGTTGGAGTTGTTTAGCCTGGAGAAGAGATGGCTGTGGGGAGACCTTAGAGGCCCTTCCAGTACCTAAAGGCACTACAAGAGAGCTGGAGAGAGACTTTTGATAAGGGGGACCTCTAACCTCATGGAGTGCAGGTTTAGATTAGATATCAGAAAAAAATTCTTCCCTGTGAGAGTGGTGAGGCACTGGCACCAGTTTCTCAGAGAAGCTGTGGATGCCCCATCTCTGGAAGCATTTAAGGCCAGCTTGGACGAAGCTCTGGTCTAGTGAAAGGTCTTCCTGCTGGGAACTGGATAATCTTTAAGGTCACTTCCAGCCCAAACAGTTCTGTGATTCAATGAAATAACTGTGAAGGCATGTAATGGAGGAGGTCTCCCCATGTTATGCTGTTCCTGGTACATCACCCCTCTGTCTATGTGGTGCCACCACCAGTGCAGCATGAAGAGGGGCTCCAGGTGGTGTAATATGAGAGTAGAAGCCTGTGGCACAAAGAGACTGAGAGACCAGAACATGGGTTTTTTTTAAATTTATTGCAGCCAAGATTTTCGATCTGTGCAAACTGCAGCCTCTGCTATAATTCCCTCCAGCCTTAGCGGTAGAGGTGGAATGAGGGAGCACAGTTTTAGAAACAGGGTATCATCTTTCTTGTAGTCACAGATTTTAACACTGAAGAGACATTAAATATCACCTTTATTGTCTTCCCCAAGGCCCAGAGGTCCCATGCACTGAGGGGAGCTTGTTACCAGCACCTAGGATCCTGTTGCATTCCTGAATAAGTAGACATGGCAATTAAATAAGTATAAAATCTCAGCAGCAACTGAACAACAACTGTCTTCATCTCTCAACCTCCCCCCAAATGCTTATACAATTGAAAATGAAATTGCACCTCTGGGCTGAGCTGCAGCCGTTCTCCTCAGAGGCCCCTTCAATCCAATTGGCAAAGAATGGGGTCTGGCAAGGCTTACTCAGCTCATGTTTGCAAAAAACTTTGGAAATGAAAACTGCTGCGCAGCACTGAGTCATGCATTTGCGACTTTGGAAAAGTGAAGTGTATGGAGCTTAGGAATACATCTGGATGCCTTGTGGAGAGCAGCTGGGGCCTGTGGGTTAAGTGTAGATTTCATATTAGCAACAATAACCAGGACTGAGCACTGGGAACCTCAACACCATAGTTTGTTCTTGGAAAAGTGAAGTTTTGGGTGGTTTTGCCAGCAGAGCAGCCTGCTGCTGCGGCTGACAGGCATTGTCCCTTCTGGACATGTATTCTGCTCCCCAGGACAATGGCAGAAGCCTGGCTGTGCACTGTGGAGGGAAGCACTGCTGCTCTGGATTAATGCTAACCTCGCACAGAGAAGGGAATTAATCTGGTCAGTAAAACCAAGTATTTAGAGAAAGAAAAACAAGACCAAGTAGTGTTCCATATGCAGGACAGTTCTCATTTCCCATATTGCTTGACTGCCAGAGTAACTGGTGCCTTTCCTATCTCCTGTGCCCACTGCTGTATTGGTGATGACTCCCATCTGATGGGTGAGAAATTGGGGAAAAAGGGCCATTTTCAGGCCCCCTTTTCTGATGCTTCAGGTCAGTAAGTGAGGAGCCAATCAGCCATTTCAGGACACACAACAACCCATGAGTGGATGGGTAAGTGGACGCTGTAGGTGCCTCCTTCGTGTATCTTCTCCGTTTCTTCCGAAGGACCTGACCCAAATATGCTATAAGCCACTGGGTTTGAATCTGCACTTTAGGAAACCTGATGGTCTGTCTTTATGCTGCTTTTACTCCAGTTGTGTAGTTCTGCACTTACATTTCCTTTTTTTTTCAAGGTGGTGGAGGGAGGGGGAGAGAGAAAGAAAGGCCAACCAGGGGAAAAAAGGTAGATGCTTCTGTTAAAACCCCTTTGCATTCTCTTTGGTCTTGTGAGCAGTTTCAAGCAAACTTCCATCTGCAGTATCCATTTGGGTTATTCCTTCCCTCTGTCTGCAGGGAGAGGTCTCTGTTAGCCAAACGATTATTCTCAGAATAATAAAAACTTGCAGCTGGAACCAGGAGCCTGGCTGATGCAGACAATAAATCCAAGAAAGGCATACAGAAAGAAGAGATCGCTTTGTCTTGCCATGCTCAGAAATCTCCCTGGCTGTGTGGCTGTGTGCTTTCACCCCTCTGCAGATCAAACCCTTCAAAATTAACCCAGCTGCTGACATGGAATAAAGCAAGAGAGTATGGAAGGAAAGCTTTACCTGAAATAACAGTGGTGCCTTTAGCAAGAGAGGAAGGAAGGCAGCCTGCAGCTTGCAGCCCTCATGTAACGGCTTGTAAGGACTTGGAACTGAAACAGAAACCAAAACAAAAATACCGTCCTGTATTACTCCACAGATATGGGGATCTCCTGAGTTTTGACCTGACTAATGCAGAGAAAAATATCCCAGCATGTGCTGTTATAGCAGAACTGCATAAAACCAACAAGCTAGGATGCCTTCAGAATGCATTTAAGCCTAGAATTCTCTTAAATGTAGGCTTAAGTCCATTGCCTGCTTAGGAAACTGATATATGAAATGTATGTGATCACCTGATCCCCAAATCCTTTTTATTCCCAAGGGTCTCAAGACCTCTGCAAGCACAGATGTGAGAAAAGATGACACATCAATACATACATAAAGTCCAATACAGTATCTATCAGAAGATCCCTTCAGCTTTGGAGCACTGGGATGTGGCCAGGAAAGCCTGGTTGGGGTCTAGGAAATGGTGTGTGAGCCAAAGAGAATTAGGTATCTGATGTGTTTGACTGAGCTTAGGCTCTGACTTTCATAAAGCAAGCAGAGAGTCTTCTCTTAAAGATGCCCAAAGTCTCAGAATATATGCTGGTTAAGATTTTGATCCAAAGGTGCTGTGAATCCTCATCATTAAAGGGTCCAACTCACCAGGAAAACGCTTTTTTTAATCCACTACTCAACATTTTCCAAACTGGCAGGGGCAAGCTGTCCCTTCCCTCTCCTCACTCTCCTTGGAGCCAGATGCCCCTGGATGGTTAAGCATTTTGAGGCACA
Source organism: Coloeus monedula (assembly GCF_965178545.1). Taxonomy (NCBI): domain Eukaryota; kingdom Metazoa; phylum Chordata; class Aves; order Passeriformes; family Corvidae; genus Coloeus; species Coloeus monedula. The sequence goes on from NW_028120184.1 coordinate 14,408, forward strand.
GGGATGCTCCCTGCTGTGCTGTGGCAGCCAGTCTGCTCCAGGGCCTGGCAGAGGAGCCAAATTCCTTGGCCTGGCCCTCGACCACAAGCTCATCTTCGCATACCAGGAGCGGTAACACTGATCCCAGCTTTTCACAGAGCCAGAGCCGCCACTAGACACCAAATCAAGATTAAATGACAGTCACACATATTTTGTTTTCAAGGCAAATGCAAACAAAGATGTTTTGCTTTTGCAACCACAAAATTCTGCCGTTTGCAAAGAGTTCCTTGCATCTCCTCTGACACTCACTGCTCTCTTCTCGTCTTACCCCCCTCCTGTGCTTCATGTTCTTACTGACCTTCCTTCAGCATGCCCCAGAGGAAAAATCAGGAACAAAGCATATCCATACCAAAGCCCTGGCACCCTGGAGGCAAGTCAGATGTGTGTATTGGTATTTTGGCGACATGCATGAAGAAAAGCCCAGATGGACAGGGGTTATATCTGATTCAATCCGGACGCTCCTGTCAAGCCCAGAACTACCAGTTATGTAAAATATCTCTTAAGACACTGTGTGCTAGAAGGGACAAGAGCTTTAGCTTCCTCCCTCCCTACTGCATCCCAATACTGACACCATTCCCATCATTGTTCTCCTCTGCCTTCTCCCCACTTTGTTCATATTTAGAAAGATCTGAAATGCAAAGAGCTGCAGTGCCAAAAGGACAGCAATAGAGGAGAGATTAGCTGGAATAGGGGGGCAGCTGTTGGAAGGCCTCTCTGTTGGTTTCCATCCATCCTTGCAGCCCTAAGTGAGAACTGGATCCCACTCTAAAACCAAGCTCCAGAGCCAAGCACTGGTTACCAGCAGAGCCCGGCCAGAGCCCACCTTTACCAGACTTGGGCATCTCAGAGTGTCCTTGGCTCTGTTTCCAAGTTTTGTGCAACTCTCTGCACACACATTTTGGTCACATCACCCCTCACTGATTTCTTGAAGTGCTATTTCTCGGTGAGAGAAAGAAAAACAAATGGATGTTCATCTTTCCTTGCTAGACCCTGCTGTGACCCCTCTTATACACCAGTCTTTGTTGTTTTCAATACTCAAAAAATGTGTGTCTTTTACCCCAGCACCTCTCTGTAAGCTGATACCAATCCCAGTAAGCTGCTTCTCTTGTTAAGGGGTTTAGTTCGCCAAACTGAAATTTGAGAAACTCAGACCAGAAGGAAATAGGAAGAGCAGTGGATATTCCCCAGGGAACAGGATCACAGAGAGGAGTTGGACATCCTCAAACACAAGAGTGGGGGACTTCCCACCAGACAGTTTCATCTGACCAGCAGCAAGGAGTTTGCTTTAGGATCTTAGATAAAATCCTCCTGGAAGCCGTATGAATCTAAGAATTGATACATATTATCTGTAAAACATGAATG
>NW_028120183.1:0-15641 GCF_965178545.1 Coloeus monedula
CCTGATTCAACATCAGAATATCCACACTGGGGAGAGGCCCTACAAGTGTTCTGAGTGTGGGAAGAGGTTTCAGACCAGCTCCACTCTCCTTGTGCACCAGCGGATTCACACAGAGGAGAGGCCCTTCCGCTGCCCCAACTGCGGGAAGGGCTTCAAGCAAAGCTCCAGCCTCATCAGCCACCAGCGCATCCACACCGGGGAGAGGCCCTACGAGTGTCCTGAGTGTGGGAAGAGCTTCTCACAGAGCTCTACCTTGACTCAACACCAACGGAGGCACCACTAAGGGAAATTCTGTGCGCTGCTCCAGCTCCATCCCCCGTGGGAGGATCGGCGTTGGATGATCCCCAGTGACCCCTGTTCCAGGTGATCCCCGCTGGGTGGGGGGAAGGTGTTGGGGAGATTTCTTTGCCTTCTCCTTGTGCTGCTGGGATTTGGTTGGTAATAAATTCCCTCCCTGTGCCCAGGGTGGCTCTGTTGTGCCCGTGCCGGTGCTCGGGGCGGGATCTCTCCCGGTCCTTCCCTCAGCTCCTGGGCCTTTCCTTGTATTTCCTGTCCCTGTGCAGTAGCAGAGGGCAGGGACAGAGCAGTTTTGGTGTCTCCCGGCATCCAGGCAGGGCCAGCCCAGCCCCGGGGGTTGTGAGGGGCTTGTGGGGGTTCCCTGTTTGTGGGACATCCCCGCTGGAGGAGGTAAAACTGGATGGAGGGAGGTGTGGGGGAAAGGCGTTTTTAAAAAAGTCTTCTTCTCATTATCCTATTCTGAGTTTGTTAGCAATAAATTCAATTCGTATCTCCAGTTTCGAGACTGTTTTGCCTGTAACTGTTTGATGAGGGATCTCTCCCGGTCCTCATCTCAGCTCATGAGCCCTTGGTTAAATTTTCTGTCCCCTGTCTGGCTGTGGAGGGCAGGGAGAGAGCGGCTGTGGTGGGTGCCTGACACCGGGCCAGCGTCCCCCCACTCCAATGGGACATGTTCCTGTGTGGCCCTAGGCTATGGTGCCACTGTTGCTGTTGCTTTTTTCCTTATGATTTTATCTTTTGCATGAAATGCTTGTGAAGTGCCCCCGCTGTCCCTTGTGTCTCCTGGGCACCGACAGCCCCGGCCCTTGCCCTGCTCCCCCTCCCACGTTCCATCCCGGCTGGCGGAGCCTTGGAGCTGCCGTGGGGCTGCCCCGGGGGCTGCGGCCCGAGCCGGGGCCCCTTCCCAGTGCTCCCAGTCTGCCCATCCAGCCTGGACCAGCCAGCGAGGGCTTCAGCTGGGGCGGCAGAGAGGCGCTGCTGGGGGGTCCCACCTCCGCTTGGCTTGGGCTGTTCTTCCCAAGCTGGGCATAAACGACTTTGGGAGTTTTCTGCCACAAATCTCTCCCCTCGTGCACTCAGCCAAAGGGGTTTGGGGCGGTTTTCCCTTTCTCGGGGAAATCAAAGCCATGCACTGATGCTCCGAATCAGGGGCGGGAGTAGCGAGGCTGCAAGGCTTCCCAAGGAGCCGGAGACACCCGACACGCAGGGCTGGGCAGGTCGGGCCGGGAGCAGCGGAGAGCTTTGTTTCTCTTCTCAGCTGAACGGCGGCTCGGGCCGGGCCCGTTCCAGGGCTGTTCCTCAGCTGCGGCTTTCCCCTCACGCACCCCGGGGGGCGCTGGGAGCGCGGGGCGGGGCTGGGCCGTGTGCAGAGCCCGCCCCTCGCTGCGATTGGGCGGTGCTGCCGTCAGTCGTGGTTCTGGCGCGCTGATTGGTCGGAGCGGGGAGCAGCCCGGGCCCGGAGCCGCCGGCAGGGCGGCCGTGGCGCAGCAGAGGCGCCATTGGCGGAGCGTCTGTGCGGGCCCGGGAGCGGCGGCGGCGGCCGGAGCCCGCTGAGGCGGCGGCGGAGCTCGGAGGCGGCCCCAGCGCAGGTGGGAGCCGCGCTCGGTTCTGGCGGGGCTCGGGGCTGGCTGCGGGCGGAGGGGGCGGCAGGGGGCTGTGGCGGCTTCGTTGTGTCGTGTGGGCGCCGTGTTGGCTCTGGCGTGAGGGCGCTGCGGGAGCGGCTGCCCGCGGTCTCCTTCCCGCTGCTGCCTCGGCAGGAGCCGGTGCCGGAGCAGCGCTGGCTCGTCCCGGCTGCTGTGGGTAGGACAGAGGTGGCTGCCCCGTGGCCGGGAGTGTGCGGGAAAGTTCCCGTGGCCAGAGGTTTGTGTCCGCAGAGGAGCCGGAGGAGTCCTGTGAAAGTAACTTTATTCGTGGACAAAGGGAGAGGCCACGGGGCATTTCCCGTGGGGTCTGTCCAAGTGTTGGAGGACGCAGCCTCCTTTTTATGCCGATTTGCCCGGCCGCATCTCCGTGTCCCTTTCTGCAGTGGCTGAGGTCCTTGGAAGGTACAGACTTCCCGATCCGCCTGCTGCATGTGCCCCTTAATGTGCACCCCCACTTTGTATAACATCCGATATTCATGGCTCTGTGAAGGCTTTGTTCTTCTTCGGGAAGTTGAGGAATTTAGCAGGACCTCGACTGAGCAGCAGTTTGTGTCAATTAGTAACATTTTCTAAAACTGATGGTTTTCTGTTTTCTTTCGTTACTTCCTTATTTCCAAGTTCCTTTCCCTATCTCCAATGGGATTCACAGCATCTGTTTGTAAAGACGCGTTCATTTTTTTCCTTTTAATCCCCCTCTTCTTATTTTCTCAGTACTTTTCTTTACAAACTTTAAAAATGCCTTAATCTGTTCTTCCTGGGCCTTCTTTGGTTTTGGGATTATTCTCAGTGACCTCATTCTGTGTCCTTTTGTAGCCGTTTCTGGGTCAGGAGGCCTGGCTGCCACCTGCATGCCCTTGATCCCCTGCTGAATGAGCTGCACTGAGCAAGGTGTGGTGCATGGTAAAAAGATGAGAGTTGCTGCAGCACCTGAGAGGAGAAACAGCATTGGTTTAACGCATGGTCTGCCAGGGAACCACGAAAACGTGTCCCATTTCCATCCTTTCCACATTTGGACCGGTACATGAGCTGCTTTCTTCTTTCCTTTGTTCTCTGTTTCACCACTTTGCCATCTCTTTGCCAAGAGCAGTTTGAGTCATTTAATTTTCCACAACTTCCTGGTCCTTCTGCTGGAAGACAATCTGATGCCATCCCAGGGTGAAATGTGGCGTTGCTCATGGCAGTGGATTGGTGGGTGAGAAGGTCAGGAGCTGGAGCTGTGTGCTTGGTTATGATTTGGAGGACAGCTTGTGATCTAATGATGCATTGAAATGATCAGTGGGTTCTCTGGCACCTGGTATGAATTTGTTTGGGTTCCCAGGGGCTGCTCCATGGTGTTGTAGGATTTGTTCTGGTGGCCGTTCATCTTTTTCCCATTTTTGGGTGCTCCCGAAAATGCCAGGGATGCATCAATTGCCCGCTTTTCTCTGATTAAATCATCACATCCTTGCATTCCCAAGTGATTTCGCTGACCTTGGTGCAGCAAAAGCAGCCCAGTGGTCAAACCCACCCTGTATAACACAGAGAGTGCCAGCAGATGTTGGAGTGGGGAGAGGGATGATTCCCCCCCGCTTTTGTGAGTGAAGTTCTCCCAACATTCTCCGTTTGCTGTTTTCCTTTGCAGCTTCAGGGATTTCTGTTGCAGAGTCAGAGATGCTCAGTGTGGGCTCTGCCTTTAGCGATGCAAATTCCGTCGGTGCAGGGAGGCAGAGCTTGGGGTGAGGGGCAGAGGGAATCAGCCCAATTCCTGTGGCAGGCAAGGAGAGCCTGGGACATTGTGCACACTTCCCGCAGCAGAGTTAATTTGCATTTCTAAAGCTCCTCTGCTGGCTGCCTGGAAGGAAGCTTCTCCTCCAGGGCAGCCATCAGGTGACCCACAAGTGGCCCCCCCAAAAGCGGCTTTCCCCCCCGCCCCCCCCCTTTTTTTTTTAATATATTTTAACTTTTTTTTGGAGGAAAAGGGTCAGTTTTAAAGCTCTTCCAGTTTTGAAAAATGCAACCTAAAGGTTAACATCGAAAAACCCATTCCAAAATTCTGCCATCACTAACAGTCACGCACACACATACACAAAAAAGCGCCAAAGCAATAAAGATTTTTGCTATTTCTCCTCGGACTAAAAATTGACTCTCACACCTTTGGCCCAAACCCAGCTGACAATATCAAAGTAGGATTATTAAGAAAAAACCTTCTAATGGTGTCATCCTGTCACAGAAACTGCAGGAAGAACAAAAACTCTCCAACAACCTTTTTAGTGTTAGAGGATCAAGGCATTACTTTATTCTGGCCAGGATGTGCAACAGAAATCATTTCATGCACACAGAGCCCGGGTGTGCAGAGAAAATCATTCCATGGCACACGAGTTTTCCTCGATTTTTCCTCAACTTTATGCAGTCTAAACCCATAGAAATCCGTAGGTTTAATGTTCATTGGTTCCAAGTTGGGTAGTTCTTAGTATTTGGTTTCCTATTGGCCCCGGATTGCTTGGCCTCTGATGTTAATTAGGTGCACACTCCTTGATTTCCTTCTCAGCCTTTTCCAGAGCAGGGGTCTCCAGCTGTGCCGGGGGCAGTGTCTGGGGTAGCTGTTCCTTGATGTTTGCTGATGGGCGTTGATGTTTTGTTGATGGGCGTTATCTTTTGGGTATCTTTTGGGCTCTTCCCAGTCTGTTGAGATGTTAAGCTCATCTCTGTTGAGTGGTGTAACATCCCTTAAAGTCCCAAGGCAGGGTCTGTGCCAGCCGAGCTTCGTGTGGAAGAGATTTCAGAAGAGACAGGATTCTGGCCACAGACTGCTTGAAACAGACATCCCTGATCTCCACCCACAGTAGGTCGGGAATTACCAAGGTGAGGAATTCCAAACATCAATTCCCGGGGAGATAATGGAATATCTGCCCTGGGTCTGGCTCTTCTTCTTGCTAAAGCCAATGGCAGCAGCCGTACCTGGGGCATCTTGGTTTCTCTCAGCAGCTTCAGAAGGTGTTTCTTTATTTCCCCATTCATTCTTTCCACCTGACCCGAACTCTGGGGGTGCCAGGGCGTTTGGAGGTGCCACTGTGTTCCTAAAGCAGCCAGAACGGCCTGAAGGATCTTTCCTGTAAAATGAGTTCCCCTGTCTGAGTCGATTGTCTGGGAGGGCCAGGGCAGGAGGCTCAGTTAATCTGCTTTTGAAGCCTTGAAAATTGTGCTTTCCTTCTGGTGTCCATGATGGGGTTTCTTGGCTGGCAGGAGAGGAGTGTTGTAGGGAGAGATGCCTGGCTCCAGAAGCGCTGCCTTTAGCAGGGCCTCAGTAAGAGGCTGTAACCCCTTCCTTGCCTCCCTTGGAACAGGGTATTGCTTTTGGACACCACTTGTCCTGGATGCTTCAGAGGAATTTGGAGAGGCTCCATATCTAATTTTCCCTATTTCCCTGGGGCTGCCCACACTTCTGGGTTCCCTTCAGCAGAGGCCTTTGCAGACATTTGACACCAAGGTACAGCAGCATTAGCCTCTGTGTTTCCTTTTACAATATCAATTTGCATTCCCACTTCAGCCATCAAATCCCTTCCCAGTAAATTACAATCACAATTAGGAACAAACAGAAATTGATGGGTTTCAAACCCATCTCCCACATCTACTGATAGTGGTTGAATGAAACACCCCTGCTCCTCTTTCCCACTTATTGCCTGAATAATGAAAGAACTTGTTGACAATTTCCCCCCTTAGGTCTCAGATTCAGAGTGGATGGAGAGGCCCCTGTGTCCATCAGGAGCGGCCTCGTCTCGATCCAGACGCGCCCTGAATGTTCTCAAGGGCTCTGGTGCGGTGGGTCCCTGGTGTGCTGGGAGCTCTGAGAGCCCTGCCAATCCATGTCCATCAGGGCTGGACTTGCTCGTGCTGAGGGTGCTGCTGTCTGTGCTTGCAGTGTCCTTGTGGCCTGCAGCTGGAGCCCTGATTCCTTGCCAGGGGCTGTTTGGGTCGGCTCTGCCGTGCCGAGGAGGGCAATGCCTGTGCCAGGTGCTTGTGGCCGCCGCCGTCCCCTGGGTGCTGGGGCCCCCTTGGGCCCTGCGGTTCATCCCTGGGGGGCTGTAGAAACTCTGCCATGGCCTTTGCCTTCACCTTGGCCTTTTGCTCATCCCTTCTTGCATTCCCCTGCTGAGCCTTTCTGGCCAAGTGCTGCAGGGGCTTCTTGTGCCTCTCCTGCAGCCCCCTCAGTGCCTGTGGGTGCTCATCCTCTGACAGCTGCTGAGCTTTCTGCACAATCATTCGTTTCTCCAGTGACCCAGAGAAGATCGATGAAAGAAAATCCTGATCCTTCCACATCCCGCAGCCTCCTGGGGGCCGGGGGCCACTGCCGGCCCTGCCCGGGGGGTGTTGGGGTCAGGCAGTGCCCGGCGCTGAGCCCCGGCTGCCCCACAGCCCCGGCCCGGCCCCGCAGCTCCCCACAGGCCCCCAGCCCGTGCTGCCCTGTCCTGCTGCTCCCCCCCACAGAGAAACACCCTGAAATCCTGAACTTCTTTGTTTCCCAGTCCTGGAAAGCGGGAATAGAAGAGATCTGGATCAGCTGTCAAATTTTGAGGATAAGACGGTGCTGAAAAGCATCCCAGTCCTCACTTTTTTCTCTTCCTCCTCTTTTCCATCTTCCTTTTCCTTTCTTCCCACATAGATTCCTCCTGCTGCTGTTTGCCTTAACCATATTCCTGCACACCCCCTTCAACCAATCCTTTCCCAGCACACCAACACCATCCGTCCCCTGTTGCAGAGACCCCTTCTCAACTTCCCTTTTTACCCCTGCTGGGTGTCCATGTCCTTAACTACCTCTGGGAGAATGTGCAAACTGCCTCAACATTGTCCCCTTTTGTACAGGACACGATGTCCATGGTTGTGTTCAGGCTTTGTTGTTGTTCTGGAAGTTGAGGAATTGAGCAGGAGCTTGGCTGAGCAGCAGTGTGTGTCAATCAGTAGCATTTTGTGGAGCTGCTGGTTTCTGCTTGTGTCACTTGCTTGTGTCCAAGTCCGTGTGGCTGTGTCCGAGCAGATTGAGAGCATGTGTTTGTAGGGAGGCGTTGGTGTTGTTCCTTCGCTGGGGGTGCCCGGTTTTCGGGCCATCCCCCCTGGAGCAGGGTGTCCCCCCTTGGTGCAGGCGCGGCCCTCAGGCAGCGCTCAGCCAATCAGCAGGCGCGGCGCTGGTGACTCAGCAGTTGCCAGGCAGAGCCGCAGCGCCCGGCGCTCCCCAGCTGGAGCCCCCGTGTGGCCCGGCCTTGGCGCCCCCCGCGAGGGGAATTTGGGGAGGTGGGAGGGGGGGAGCGCCAAGGCCGGGCCGGCCCGTGCTGTGCTGGCAGAAGTGGCTGCGGCGGGGGCCGAGTGCGGCCAGGAGCGGCCGAGAGCCCAGCGCTGCCCCAGCCCGAGCTGCCGCAGCTGCATCCCTGCTGGTGCTGTGGGATCCGAGAGCTCTGGGGGGCAGAGCGAGCCAGAGGTGGGTGCTGGGCCTGGGGGGAGGAGGAGAAAGGCTGGAGGAGCAGGGCTGGAGACCAGAATGGTGAAAGGATGGACGTGGGAGCAGCAGGTGGGATTCTGCAGGAGAAGGAGTAGTGTGAGGAAGAGGAGTGTGAGGAAGAGTAGGGACACAGGAGGAGGAGGAGGAGGAGCAGGAAGAGGAGGCACCGCAAGGTTCCAGCACTCGCTGTATCTGCAGCCTCCCCCAGCCCCAGGAGCGTTGCCCCCCCATCCAGCAGGTCATCAGGGAGGGGGATCCATGATTTTCCCGGGGATGAATCTTGGTGTTTCTGAGGTTTCTTGGGCTTCATGTTGGTGCTTTGGTTTTTTTGTGGGGGCTGAATGTTTATATTTTGGAGGGTGTTTTATCTGAATCTTGATGTTTTGGGAGTTTTTGGTCTGTGTCTTGATGTCTGGGGGCATTTTGGGCTGAATCTTGGTGTTTTGGAGGTTTTTATGGACACAAGATTCCTGGTGATGGACCTGGGCAGGAGGGAACCCCCAGCCCAAGGCGCTCACCCCTTGTTTTTTCCCCAATCCAGGATTTTTCGTTCCCAAGGAGTGGCCAGATGGCGGAGGAGGAAAAGCCCCGGAGATGCCACATGAGGAGGGGCTGCAAACGCAGCCCAGAGAGATCCAAGGAGGAAAGAGCCCCCGTGTGCCGGGAAGGCGGCCGGAGATGCTGGGGGAGAAGCCTCAGGGCAGGGAGAAGCCCCACAAGTGCTTGGAATGTGGGAAGGGCTTCAGGTGGAGCTCCAGCCTGAGGGAACACCAGAGGATCCGCACTGGGGAGAGGCCCTATGAGTGTGGGAAATGTGGGAAGGGCTTCACCAGCAGCTCTGAGCTGATCCAGCACCAGGTGGTCCACACCAGGGAACGGCCCTATGAGTGCTTGCAGTGTGGGAAGAGCTTCGGGTGGAGCTCCAGCCTGAGGGTACACCAGCGCACCCACACCGGAGAGAGGCCCTACGAGTGTCCCCAGTGTGGGAAGAGCTTCTCCAGCAGCTCTGCCTTGACCAAACACCACCGGAGGCACCGCTAAGGGAAGCCTTGCGAGTGCCCCGAGTGCGGGAAGAGCTTCGTGCGCTGCTCCAGCTCCATCCCCCGTGGGAGGATCGGCGTTGGATGATCCCCAGTGACCCCCGTTGGGCAGAGCCCTGGTGACCCCCGTTCCGGGTGATCCCCGCTGGGTGGGGGGAAGGTGTTGGAGAGATTTCTTTGCCTTCTCCTTGTGCTGCTGGGATTTGGTTGGGAATAAATTCCCTCCCTGTGCCCAGGCTGGCTCTGTTGTGCCCGTGCTGGTGCTCGGGGCGGGATCTCTCTTGGTCCGTCTCTCAGCTCCTGTTCTTTTCCTTGTATTTCCTGTCCCTGTGCAGTAGCAGAGGGCAGGGACAGAGCGGTTTTGGTGTCTTCTGGCATCCAGTAAAGGTCAGCTTAGTCCCAGGGGTTGTGAGGGGCTTGTGGGGGTCCCCCGTTTGCATATTTAAACTGCATGGAAACACGGGAATTCCTTTTGTTCCAGCTCTCCTGCCGGAAGGTGGGGCGGCCTTGGAGCCTCCAGGCCCTGCCGGGCCAGGGCCCCTGCACCCCCTCCTTTCCCAGCACCGCGGCACAGAGCCTGTGTCACTGCTGGGGGGGAGCTGTCCCAGAGCCGCAGGCAGCTAAAGCCAGCCATGGACTGCTCACAGCTAAACCCATCCGGCGCGGCTCCCTGGGACCGGCGGGTCCCTCTCCTCTCCATGTGGAGCCGGCGGAGCCAGCGGGAGCCGGCGGAGCCTCCTGTCTGCAGCCAGCACACTCCGCGCTGAACTGAAGAGGACACCACGCAGCCAGCAGCACAAAGGGAGCAAGGCTTTCCCCACCGTAAAGCCCGAACAAGAACACTCTTCAATGTGGCGGCTTCTGAGTCAGAGAGAAGAGAAAGGAGTCCTGTGGGACGGGGCTGGAAATGGCAACAGGAGAAAAGAGGGCGGTGCCGCGATTCTCGCGCGTAGCTTAAAAACCTTCCTGCAGGCCGTGGTAAGAAACTGTAATATCACAAACTGTTTGTCTCTTGGATCCATTTGGAGTACATGGGGGGATGGAGAATTCACGCTTGGCCCGTGAAAACTGTGAAGAGGGCCCATGCCAGAAGCAGTGAGAGGCTTTTAGAGACTTGTGGTGAAGAAAGCCTTTGTGCTCAGGCCAGAGTAACTCATCCTTAAAAAGATTAATAACCCCATGTGATGGCCCATGTCCGGCAGTGTGAAGGAACTGTGAGATGTTTCAGGGGAGAGTTGTTTTATACCACAGCAGATTGTTTCTTTCTGGGCGGGTCTGCTGTTGGTGGCACTTTGGGAACCACGTGATGCAGAAGAAAACCCTTTTTTCCTTAAGCATAACAGACTTTTCAAGAACTGCAACACTGACCAAAATCCCATGTTCTGCTTCCTTTGTGCGAGTTGGGTAAAAGGAGGGAAGTGCTGGAAGAGACGGGAGGTTTGCTTGAATTTCTTGTTATTTCTTTTTACTTTTAATTCTGTTGGTAATAAACTTTTTCTTTGTACAGCAACTGTTTAAGTTTGAACCTGTTTTGCCTCGCAGCTCTCTAGTTTCCCTCAATATTTTCTTATTTTCCCCTTATGAAAAATAACAGATTTCGTGTGCTTGACGCTCAGCTGCGTCAAACCACGACAGGCAGAGCCCTGGTGCCCCCCGTCTGAGTGATCCATGTTTGGATCCAGTGTCCTGGGTTTGCATGGCCAGGCTTTGGAAATAGGGGGCCTCCAGGGGTGGCTTCCGTCAGCAGCTTCCAGAAGCTTCCCCCGTGTCCGGCTCCTGTTCCGCCCTGCCCCTGAAGGCGAGGGTAACCCAGGGTCTGGTTCATGGCTCCCCTGGGGCAGATTAGAGTGAAACAACAGTGAAAGATCTGTGTTTATAAATATATCTCTGTAGGGTTTATTTCAGAACAGTTTGGTTGCTGTGTGAAGGGCGTTTGGAGCCCTTTTGGTTACCATCTCCAGTAATATTAAAAGCATAAAAGTAACACTTAGGAAATGTATAAGGGCAAAGAAAGTATGAGAGTAGAAGGATACAGAGTCAGCAGCCCTGGATCAGCAACAAAACTTTTGGTTTTGGTTGTTCCAATGTCCCTGTCCTTGGTGTAAGTGATGGTCCCAGGCTGGATCCCGTGGGGGCTGGGGAAGCCCCGGAAACTCCAAGTTCCGTGGGTTAATACAGGTTCAGGTTTGGGTGAACACCCAGGTGCCTCCCCCGGGGGAGTTTTGCAGTGTCCGATGTCACACTGTGGATCCCGGGGCACTTTGGGGGGGGCTCTGATGGTTTATGGCCCCTTCTAAGACATGGCCCTGCCCCTCCCGGCAGCGCAGCTGAGCCAGGCATGGCCCATGCGAAGGGATGGAAACCTCCAGCCCTCTGTGTGCATGTCCCGGGCGTGCCCCGGGCGGGTTCCCAGAGCTGGGCCAGCTGTGTAAGGGAGGGCGCTGCCCTGCTCCAAAGCCCTGTCCCACCTGGCCGGATCTGCTTCCGATCGGCCTCTGCCCTTCCCTGGCTCCAGGCCCGGCTCGTCCCCTCCGGGCTGGGTGTTCCCCCCCTGTGCCCCCGGGCGCTCCCTGTGCCCACGGCCAGCAAAGGCCCCGCTGCTGTTGCCGGTGGCCAATGGTTTGAGCCATTAACCCGGAACATTTCAGTCCCTCACAGCTCTGCACCCCAAAAGCCGAGAGGGATCAAAGGTGCCTCAAAGCGACTCCATCCCACTGCAAACAGCTCAATTCGACCTCAAAACAACTCCATCCCACCTCCAAATTTTGGGGTATCCCCTGTGCCCAAACTGCTCCCAGTTGTAGATGTTCCTGTCCATGAACTTCACCCAGTTGTTGTCATCAAGAAGTGCCAGTGGGCTTTTCCCCAGGAATGGAACACACCTGTGTGGGAGACAGGTCAGCAGGTGCCCCCTTCCAGCAGCCCCCAGCACCCCACAGCAGGTTGGGAGCTCAAGGGACCCCCCTGGACACCCCTTTCCCACCCCTCTCTGCCCCACGGCTGCCTCAGCACCAGCTGCTGGGTGGGGAGGAACCCCCCATGAGACCCCCAGGGAGGGACAGGGGTTTGGGGAGCCCCCTGTGAGGTTCTGCTCCCCCAAGAGCCCCAGGGAACAGCTCAAGAGATCAAGTGATGGGGAAACAAAGGGACTCTCACGGGAAACCCTTTCCTGCTGTCCCCCCGGCCCTTATCCCCCTCTCAGACACCTTTCCCATCGTCCCCGCACCCCTCCCCACTCACCCAAGAGCTCCTCACCCGCAGCCGGGGGCTCCCAGCACCCAGAGCGGGGTGACACGGCGGGGACACACGGGGGTCCCCATTCCTGATCCATCCCAGGGCCGGTTTTGCTCCCCCGATCTTGGCTCCCCCGCGGGGTTCCCCAGAGTCCCTCCCCAGTGTCCTCCAATAAACGGGACTGGGCCGAACTGGGAAGCCTTACTGGGAGCACTGGGAGCAGCCAGGCAGGGGCAGAGTGACAGCGGGGCTGGGGGGGACACACGACCCCCCCAAAATCAGCCCGGGGACGGAGCGGGGGCTCCCGGCCGGGCCCGAGGCCACGGGGAGGGGCTGCGGCCGCCGGCGGCTCAGGAGCTCTGTGGGCAGAGCAAAGGGGGTGACACCGGGCTGGGGGGCCCCGGGGGGCACACACGCTCTGGGGGAGGGGGGATGCGATCCCCGGGACCCCCCGTCACCTCCTCGAGCAAGTGAAAGCCGAGCCCCAGAGCCAGGAAGACAAAGCCCAACGCGAAGTCCCCGATCCCCATCAGAATCTTGCTGCGGGCAGTGTCCGCTGGCATCTGTGGGGGGTCCGCAGAGGTCAGGACCTCTCAAAAAACCCCCAGAGAGCCATCAGGACCCCCTAAACTCCTCTTTTTTTCGTCCCCAATCCGTCCAGAACGCCGTTAAACCTTCCAGCACATGCCAAACCCACTCTCATCTCCTCCAGGACCCCACAAACCCCATCCCAGTTGCTCCCTGCCTTCCGAGGATCCCCCAAACCCTCTCCCAGCCCTTTTGCCCAGGCTAAAAAGAAGGGTGGCTCTTGATGGAATGCTCAACACCGAGAAACAGGACAAGAGATCGTCCTAGAAGCATAGACAGCTTTGGGTTGGGGTGTTCTGAGAGATGTGAGCTGCCTTCGTGAGAGGGGAGTGGATTGAGGGCACTGGGGAGGCACTGGGAGGGCACTGGGAGCGACTGGGAACGGAGCGCGCGGCACTGGGAGGCCGAGTCCAGCACGGGGCAGTCGGCGTTGCGGGTCTGCCTGGCAACTGATGAGTCATCAGAGAGACGCGCTCTGATTGGCTGAGGGGCGTCAGCGCCACGCAGGGCTGGGATGGACACGCGGAGGGAAACTGGGAGACACTGGGAGGGACTGGGAGAGACTGGGAGGGACTGGGAGAGCTCAGGGGAACCTGGAAGGACAAGAGGCCCCGGGGATGGGCACCAGGGGGGCTGAGGGGCTCCAGGCTCATCCCCAGGGCAGGGCCCGAGGGGACTCGCTCTGCCCGACGTTCTGCACCTCTGCGCTCCGCCAGCAACGGGGCAACGACCTCGCGGCTGTGCCGGCAGAGCCTGTCCGCCAGAGCCCCTTTGTACCCCACTCCTGCTGCATGGCTGTTCCAGCACTGCGCCTGTTTCTCCCCACACGGGGTGTCCCCCACCAACAGCCCCACATCGCTGGCGAGTGCAGTTGTTGCTCCCGGTGTCAGATGCTCCTCTGCACCAACCTCACCGGCTCGCTGCCCTTCATGAAGTGACACTCGGACTTCATCATCCCCTGGAACACCCCTGTGTGTGCGGGACACAGCTCAGGGGGTGCCCCCCCTGCAGCCCCCAGCACGCCCAGAGCTCCGGGAGCCACCCCGGATCCCCGCTCCGCACCCCCTGTGCCCCACGGCCGCCATGGGACCCTCCTGCCCGTGCTCCCACTTCCTCTTTTCCACCCTTCTCCCTATTTCACATCCCCTCCCCCGCCATTTCCAGCCACTCCCCAGAGGAGTTTTGGAGTCCCATTCCCCCCTTTTCACCCTTGCCACCCTTTTTCCCCACAATCCCCCAATCCCCAGCCCACTCCCGCTCACTTTTAGGGTCCCATCCTCCACTTTTCCCCACTTTCCCACCCCCTCCCACCCGTTTCTCCCCCCCTCTTCAGCCCCCTCCTGCTCTTCCTTTGAGGGTCCCCTCCACCTCTCACTCATTTTAGGGGTCCCATCACTCCTTTTTCCCCTTCTCCCCCCCTTTCCCATCACGTCCCGCCCCCCCGCTCACCCGAGAGCTCCGCGCCCGCAGCCAGGAGGGCTCCCAGCACCACCAGTGCCACCAGTACGGCCCCAGCTGCCGCCACTCGCCCCATGGCCAGCGCTGGCCACGATTTTGATTGGCTGAGGGGCTTTAGGGATGCTGCAGCCTCGCGGTGGGGTTTTTTGGAGGGGGAATCTCGAGGTGCTGGGCAGGTGGGAGCTCAGCTGTGCCCAGAAATGTGTCCCCAGGGACGCGGGATCTCAGGGGTGCCCATGGCCTGGGGTGACGCTGGCCCGGTGCCAGGCACCCACCAAAGCCACTCTGTCCCTGCCCCCCGCAGCCGCACAGGGGAGAGAAAATGGAACCGAGGGTTCCCGGGTGGGGATAAGGACCGGGAGAGATCCCTCAGCAAACACCAGCACAGGCACAACAGGCTCTAATTAGAGATACCAATTAATTAAATTGATGACACTGAAAAAATAAGAGCAGGAGAATGAGAAGGAGAAGAAGACCCTTAAAAACACCCTCCCCCTCCTCCCTCCTTCCCAGGGGCTGTGGGGGCATCTCTGCATCCGGCACCTCCATCTTTGGAGCTGCCAGGGATTGGCTCTGCCAGACATGGAGGAAGCTTCCAGATCCTTCTCGCAGAAGCCATATCTGAACCAGCCCCGCTACCAAAACCAGGCTGTGCAAGCCAAATACAGCCCCAAAACTGGGAACGCAGGTATCCAGGAGCTCAGCTGCACCCCAAAATGGGGATGGAGATGTCCAGGGGTTCAGATGTGCCCAAAAACGAGGCCCCAGCTGAGGGTGTTCTCTGCTTGGCTGAGCGCTGCCTGAGGGCTGGGGCTGGAGCAAGGGGGGACACCCTCCTCCAGTGGGGATGTCCCGAAAATGGGGGACCCCCACAAGCCCCTCACAACCCCCGGGGCTGGGCTGGCCCTGCCTGGATGCCGGGAGACACCAAAACTGCTCTGTCCCTGCCCTCTGCTACTGCACAGGGACAGGAAATACAAGGAAAAGCCCAGGAGCTGAGAGAAGGACCAGGAGAGATCCCGTCACAGGCACAACAGAGCCAGCCGGGGCACAGGGAGGGAATTTATTCCCAACCAAATCCCAGCAGCACAAGGAGAAGGCAAAGAAGTCTCTCCAACACCTTCCCCCCACCCAGCGGGGATCACCCGGAACGGGGGTCACCAGGGCTCTGCCCAACGGGGGTCACTGGGGATCATCCAACGCCGATCCTCCCACGGGGGATGGAGCTGGAGCAGCGCACGAAGCTCTTCCCGCACTCGGGGCACTCGCAGGGCTTCCCTTAGCGGTGCCTCCGTCGGTGTCGGGTCAAGTGAGAGCTGCTGGAGAAGCTCTTCCCACACTGGGGACACTCGTAGGGCCTCTCCCCGGTGTGGATGCGCCGGTGCCTGATGAGGGTGGAGTTGCATTTGAAGCCCTTCCCACAGTCGGGGCAGCGGAAGGGCCTCTCATCCGTGTGAATGCGCTGATGTACGAGGAGGTGGGAGCTCCTCTGAAACCTCTTCCCACACTCAGAGCACTCGTAGGGCCTCTCCCCAGTGTGGGTGCGCTGGTGTACCCTCAGTTCGGAGCTCTGTCCGAAGCTCTTCCAGCAATCCAAGCACTCATAGGGCCGTTCCCCAGTGTGCACCACCTGGTGCCGGATTAGGTGGGAGATGCTGGAGAAGCCCTTCCCACATTCCCCACACTCATAGGGCCTCTCCCCAGTGTGGATCCTCTGGTGTTTAATCAGGCTGGAGCTCCACCTGAAGCCCTTCCCACACTCCAAGCACTTGTGAGGCTTCTCCCCACCCTGAGGCTTCTCCCCCAGCTCTGAGCTCCCCCTGGATCTCCGGACGCCTTCCCGGCACAGGGGGGCTCTTTCCTCCTTAGATCTCTCTGGGCTGCGTTTGCAGCCCCTCCTCGTGCGGCATC
>NW_028120182.1:0-14795 GCF_965178545.1 Coloeus monedula
TTTCTCAACTATACGTGGACACCTCTTCCATCACAACAGGACCAAGCACGTGTTATTAATAGTGACGTCTCGCATCGAGACATTCCATTTCATGCACATTCTTCTCGAACTTCTCAGGGACATTCAGCTGATTTTATGGGACTTTTTCATCCTCAAATGCCTGCTCAACACTTCAGTGAGAAGGATATAGTGACCAGCACAGCTTCAGAAAGCATTCCTCTATCTTCCCAAGCTTCATCTCCTTTTTTTACAACAACCAATACAACTCCAACTTCTCATATGCCTTCTTCACAGCTTCGAAATCCACAACAGGCATCTGATCCCTCATTTTTCCACCGTCGCTTTCAGCTTTCGGATGACTTTGTTCGTCACCTTTATTTCCGACTCAGAGAACGTGCAGATTATCTGCCTCCAGAGGTTGCAGCACTGGGTCCCCACCCCTCACCCATCCCGCATGCTGGCAGTACCCTACCCAGATCCACTGCACCCTCTCCTCCAGTGGCCAGATCACAGCCACCTGCGATGGCAGGTTCAGCCACTCCTCGTTTATTTCCTTACAGTGCACAGCCGCAAATACCGACCCCTATTCCTCATCCAGGAGGGGGAGAAGAACATGGAATAATAATAAAATAAGAATTTTAAAGTTGTTTATTTTATATTAATTTTTTTAAATTTTATGAGAGAACTACATACCCCATGACATTTGAGTTTCAATTATTAATTCAGTTAAGGTTCTCTTTAAAGTTTGTTTCATCCTCTCTACCCGTCCTGAACTCTGTGGGTGCCATGGGATATGTAGTTCTCTCATAAAATAAAAAAAAAATAAAATAAATAAAATAAACAACTTTAAAATTCTTATCCCTTAGACCCTGTGTTTCCCACCCAGCATGAAGCATACTTGCTTTCTTCTGTGTTAATGAGTTCTTTTGAATTTATAAATACTTGTATTAGCGGTGATGGCGCCCGCCCGCGGAGTGATCTCCCGGAGGGACTATTTGTGATGCGCTCCTGCCCGCGGAGGGATCAGCGCTGATGCCGCCCCACCCGCCCAGCTGCTCTCGCTGCCTTTTCCCGCTCTCCCCTCTGCTCCCAGCGCTTCTCCTGCAAAGGGCGCGGCTTTTCCTGGGCTCTTTTCCTGCCGGGCTGCAGCGAGCGCTCCCCTCAAGGAGCAGGGGCAGCTTTGCTCGCGGCGGCAGCGATTCAACAGAGCAGGCCCGGAACAATTCCTGCTTAGCCGGGCTTTGAGCACATTCCTGAGCCAGCACCAGCAGCAGCGAGTGAGGCAGCGGCACATGAAGGAGGCTGCGGCTCTGGCCAGGCTGGGGAGGGGTTCCTCTGTAAAAGAAGAACAGGGAGAGACAAACCAGAAAGGGCAGGAAAAAAAGAAAAAGCCAAGACAAACTAAACTTTTTTTAAAAAATAATCTGGATCCAGAGGGACTTCTGGCTGGAGAACTTCCTGGGGAGCAATCCTGCCCCTCTGGGAGGCAATGCCAGGGCAACTCCAGCTGAAACCTGCACACAAACACCACAAAGATTTCAGATATTTGCAGGAAGCATCCACTTAGCAACTGCTGCTTAATAATTTATTCCCTTTCCCATTAAATGGTACATTCAGTCCACAAGACTTCAACACCTTTCTGGTAGTTTTATTTACAGTCTGCAGCGTGTTCTGTAAAACACAGGAGTGCACACAGACACACACGCACAAACATTTAAAGAAGTACAGTTTATTCCAAAGGAAGTCTACGCACTACTTTTTCCATAAAAATTATTAAAAATACTTTAGTTACTGTATTCTACCTAAACCAAGATACTTGAGAATTCTTCCACAAGTGATGCCCCCTCCCCACAAAGGGCACTCCGACAAGAAGAAATTCAGGAGACTGCATCACCAAATAAAATCCTAATGGCAACTGCTTCAATGCACCAGAAGAACAACGAATTCCCACTCTGCATCCAGCAATCCCTGCTCTGCAGCCTGTCTGCATCTGCTTTTGTAGGGCTTGTGGGGCTTTTGCATTCACTTCCTTCTCCAGGGCAGTTCCCACAAACAAAGAATGACTGAATTTCTGCAGACTGTCACTCGGCAATCCTGCATTTCACACATGCAAAGGGAAACACTTTCCTTTGAGCCCTTTATTTCAAGGAGTCTCTTTTTTACTGAGCATCCAGTGAGAACAGTGCCCAGTTGTGGCTGTTATTATTTCTCTGCTTTTGCTGCGTGGCAATATTATGCTGGAGCTCTGCAGAACACCCACTGCAGCCCTTGTCTCACTGGGGCACACCGAATTGACAAAAAAAAGGCACAAAGATGAAACTCCTAAAGCAGCAGCAGCCCCAAGTCACTGAGCTGCTGCTTCCCACCACCAACACTCTGTGTCTCAGCAAACACTTCCAACGCACGAGCCAAGGCCACAGGGGAGTGAAAAGCCCAGAGCCTGCGGGCAGGACAAGCACTCCATTGATCAGTAACAAACCAACACAGCTCAGCTGGATGGTGCACTTAAGACTGGACCTGGAAGCATCAGGAAAAGCCATTGGAACACAAGCTCAGCAGCACAGAATCCATTTGGCACCAGCTGATGAGATGGGAGGCTCTGTGTGGGACACGTTGTGCATTCAGCTTCAACAATGCCACAGCTCCACAGCAGCGCTGAAAAACTTCTGCTTTTAACAGTTGGAGAGGATTTTCTCAATGGAAGTGAAGCTGTCATTAACAGAGGAACAGCACACGATGCACAACATAACCTGCAATAAAAAGCTTTTGCTTTCCAGCATGTAAGCATCCAGGTTACTGGACTTCAGCTCATGGAAACGAATCTGATGATAGATTTTTTTTTTAATTTTTCTTGGAACTAAAAAAGTAAAATCTTCCATAAAAGGATAAAGCGCAAAAATACTCTCTCAGTACGTCTCAGGAAGCCATTTAATACCTTCCATGTCCTAGGAACAACTAGGCAAAACACTTGGAAAGTGTGAGCAGTAGAAATGTTGACCATTGAATGTTTGGCAGCCGTGTGCTCCAGCCCCTGGGAGGGGCTTGTCCCCCACTCCACACCAGTCCTGCAGCTCCCCAGCTATTTCTTCTTCTTCTTCTTTGGGGGCTCATCCTCAGAGCTGCTGCTGCTGCTGCTGCTGGAGGAGCTCGGATCCGAGTCGAAGTCGGAGGAGGAGGAAGAGCTGCTGGAGGAGGAGGAGGGGGAGGAGGAGGAGTGTTGGGTGGAGTCGCGGGAGACAAGCACTCAAGGCATCATGTTCAGCAAGTCTCGATTTATTTTTCAAAACTACACTTATAGTACCTTTAATTAGCTCATACATATTGCAAAAGTCGAGCTCCTCATTGGTGGGAGCTATTCCGTGGGATCTGTAAACACGGTGGTCTTATCTTCCTCTTCCATATGGTTTCTGTCTTCTTACTTATCTGAATGCACATTCTGTTATCTATGCAACCTCTTGCTCAAGGACTCAGTGTCTGCATCTTTACTAAGCCTGCTGTGTTATCATGACCTTTGCTTTTTAGCCGTTCTTCAGAAAGACTCTCAACAGAGGAGGAGCTGTCCTCACTGTCACTGTCCTCGGAGGAGGTAGAGGAGTCCTGGCTGTCAGAGGAGTCGCTGGCTGAGCTGTCACTGCTGCTGCTGCTGCTGGAACTGGTCACACTTTTGGACCTGGGAGAGAACAAAGAGCTGAGCACAGCCCTGCCAGAGCCCATGGCACCGTGTTCTCTGCTCTGCTGTAATTATCCAAAGATCAATTTGTTGCCTTGAAAATTTCCAGGCCTCACCACCTAAGATGAATTCCTGTGCCCTCCCTCCCTTTCCCACTCCTGGATGAGTGGATTTTGGCCATTTGAGCAACGGCAGAGTGGCCCCAGGGCATGACATAGGCCAGCAGGACTGCAGAGAGGGGCAGAGAGGGAAAGCTGGCCAGGATCTCGTTCCCAGCCCTGAGCAGGGGCTTTACTGGCCTGACTGTCCTGTACTACCTGAGCTCTGGGGACAGTGAACCAGGCTCAGTCCCTGCCTCACCACTGCAGCAGGAATTCTGTCAGTTGTGACCAAACTTGTCCAGCGAACACATCCTACAAGCTCCTTCCTGGGCAGTTATTAATAAGGAAAACCAAGAGACTGTAAACAACCTTAAAGCAGGATACCAAGCTCCAGCCTTTTCTTTGAGAAGCAAATATGGCTAATTTGTGCCTGCTCAGAATCAGAAGGAGCAGCTGATCTCCTGGCAAGAGCCCAGGGTGGAGCACGCAGCAGAGCTGGGACACTGTGGTGGGGTCCTGCCACGTTCCTCACCATGGGGCTGCCGAGTCCCTGGGAAGTGCCCGTTCATTGGGTCACCCTGCTGCCAGCAGTTGTTTCGCACTTCCCACTCCACATTAATGTTTCATCTCCGGCATTTCAAATGCTTTGCATTTCGGTAGGAGCGGGGAGCCTGTCTCCCATGGCAACAGTGCCAGGAGTCCAGGACAGGAGAAGGAGCTGAATGGGAGCACAAACTGGAGAGGTTTCTCACCACAGCTCAGCTGATTGCTGTTACTGAAACCCAGTTCTTGCAGTAAATCAATCCCAAGTGTTTGCTCCTCCATTCTGCCACAGCTCACCTCAAATACCACTGGATTTGGAGCCTTTCAGTGGCCAGGGCAGCTCCGGGTGCCCCAGGCAAGACCTTGGTGGAGACTTTCCCTTGTCAGCAGTTTGCCAGGGGACCCTCAGAACACCTATCCTGTTGTTTTCATCCATGGAACTAGTGGGATTCTCAACCCTGCAAGAGGCAGAAGCACCAGCAATCCTGGTCCTTCCTCACTAGGACTTTCAAAATAAGCCAAGGTGTTCTGTGTCTGTTCAAATTAGCTTTAAAGGCACTGATTTAACAGAGAGGGTATTCCCCCCCGCCTGAAATTCACTGGGAATTAGAAATGGACACAAAATAAAAATGAATGATTCCTACTCCTCCATCCCTTACTCTTCTCATCAGTCCACAACACTCGCCCCATGTGACAGAAAAGAGAAGGCACACTCAGGTTAGGGTTAAACTGTGTTTACGTTCTCTTTTCAGGCCAAACTAAGGAAGCACATCCAAAACCCCCGTGCTTCAGAGTTGGTGCATTTCCTCTTCAGGCCGCTGGAACTGGTAAATCTTATTCCCAGGTCTCACTGGGAACTCCTTTTATTTCTAGTTCACACTTACAAGTAGATAGATTGTGCAACAGGGTTGGAAAACTGCTCATACCTGGCCACAGCTTTCTCAGGAACTTCCAGAAGTGATGCCGGTTGTTCCTGGCCTCTGATCCGGTTTGAAGCTTGAAGTAAATACAGGAATCCCAGCAAATATGAATCCTTCCACCGGGTCAATAAGGCATTACTGTGAACAAAAGGGGCAGCCAGCTGGAATCCCCACTGGGAATCTGTCTGGTCTCACCTTCAGGCAAATACGGCTCAGTATTTGCACTGAAAATGCTTGGAAGCAGAAATCCCAACTTGGAAAAGGAGCCACAAAGGAATAGCAAGATACTTTCCATTTTTTGAAGTGTCAGCTTCTGACACTTCACTCGTCTGTAACAACAGCTCATTTGTAGATCAGCTCTTCCTTTGACTCCAATCCAAAAAAATCTCATGTTCCCTTGAACTGTCCAGTCTCCTTCAAAGACTTAGTTGATGTTTCTTGCAGTGACTGTGCTGATCCAAGGATCAGCTTTGTCTTCGCTTCCTGCTCATCTGTGTGTCCCTGGTTTGACATTTTGACCGTTTCCTGCAAGTTCTCTTCTCTTTGTGTGGTTTGTGTGTGACCCAGATCATCAACAGCTGCGGTGGCCCCGAGCTGGCCCCGTCTGTCCTCAGCCCACTGCTTTCTAAAGACACCACCGATTTCCTGAGAGGACACCTGACACCCAAAGAGATAAACCTCTGGGATTCCCTGGGGGAGACATGGACCAGATCCAGGTAAGGACAGAGCTGCCATCTCCCCAGGCTCCCCACGCAGACGGGATGCTTGGATTCCCTGATGCTCCTGCTTCTTCTTTCAGGGGATGCCCTGAAAGACACATTCTTCGTGAATGTCACCTCATATTCCCACTTTCTGTCCTAGAGCCGAGTGGCCCCGAGACACGAACATCCCCACCTACATCCCCAAATTCCACAACGGCTGGGAACCACCCACAGAAATCTTCCGTGGAGCTCCCTGGGAAATAGACATTGGACACTTGCAAGAGGAAGGTTAGTCCTGTGTCCCTGTCTCTTCACTCTCCCTCCCCCTTTTCCGGAGAAATGGAGCTGCAGGGGTAGTGGTGGCATGCAACAAGTAGTTGGCTCAAAACTCAGTTGGATCTGGTTGCCCCAGTTAAATACAGAAAGCAAATGAGGCTGGAAAAGGGCAGCAATAATGAGCCTCTCCCAATCCAAGGCAACAGCACCCTACAGCGTAACTGAGCTCCAGGGACACAGGCTTCCCTGGAGAACACCTTGACCAAAATCTGCCAGACCATGACTCATCTACCACTATCCCTCTCCTTTTCTCCGATCAGCTTTCCCCTTTCCTGGTAACACTGACTCCATGTCTGCCTTTCCAGCTCTCCTCAGCCAATGGATATCCTTACTGGAACTCCTCACTCAAGCGTGGTCAGACGGCTGAGCAGACACAGGTCGGGGATGCCTTCAAACAGAACATCACTCCACATGGAAATAGGTGATGGATCCGCACGCCCGGAGCTTTGGCTCCCGCCTCGGAACCTCATGAACGCACACGGACACGTACAGTGACACTGGGACGTTTGGGCATCCTGGAGACAACTCCCTGCCACTGTTAATAACCACCAAGGGAAGACAGATCAGCTGAGGGGTTATTCCCATAAGCACTGTCTGCTGTTTAACCCCCAGCAGCTCTGCAAGGAAAGGAATCGCAGGTGTTTTCCACCGCAGGAGGCAAAAATATTGACTGACTTCATCAGTCCATCCATAGGTCTTGTTTCCCAACATCAGCCCAGCAAAGTGACCTTAAGGATCAGGTGCCAAAGATGCTGCACTGCGCTTTGGCTCTCCATGTGTGTAGAGATGCTGGAATCATGGAATCACAGAAGGGATTGGGTGGGAAGGGACCTTAAAGATTATCCCGTTCCAACCCCCTGCCATGGCCAGAGACACCTTTCACTATCCCAGGTTGCTTCAAGCTCTGTCCAGCCTGGCCTTGGACACTGCCAGGGATCCAGGGGCAGCCACAGCTTCTCTGGGCAACCTGTGCCAGGGCCTCAGCACCTTCACAGGGAAGGATTTCTTCCCAATATCCCATCTAAACCCACCCTCTGGCAGCGGGAAGCCATTCCTCCTTGTCCTTTCACTCCAGGCTCTTCAAGTCCCTCTCCAGCTCTCTTGGGGTGCCTTTAGGCACTGGAAAAGGCTCTAAGGGCTCTCCAGAGCCTCCTCTTCTCCAGGCTGAACATTCCCAGCCCTCCCAGCCCATCTGTGTAATGCTCTAGCTCTTGGAGCACTTCCTGGCCCTTCCTGTCTGATATTGCGCTGGTTTATTAAAGGAAATTCTGACTCTTTCTGCTATCTCTGTGTATTTATCTCCAAAGGACTGTGAGTACGGAAGAGTCATCCCCTATGTTCCTCAGCTCTTCTTTGGGGAACTCACCTATAAATGGAACTGCAGAAATGGGGAGGGAGGAAAAGGAAACAGGATGTGAATCGAGCACCTGCATAGTGACCACAGATGTCCACTGCTAGACAGACACTGATGTCAGGCAGATCATGCCCTCCAAATAGTGCTCAGAAAGAGAACAAGTTTGGGATTTCTGAAACTGCTCTGAATTGGATTTGCTTAAACAGATGTCATTAGTAAAAGCAATCAAAGAAAGAGTTTTGATCCCTCTTCCAAGCTGATGCCACTTACCATGTATCTTCCCTGCATTCTTCTAGGGAAGCTGTTTTTGATGTTGTCCTGTCCTTCTTTTTATAAGGGAGCAAAAATACTTTATTAAGTATTACTCTTTCAGTTTTGTTTCCTCTCTTCTTCTGAGATACAGTAAAGTGAACATTCAGCAGAATAGTTTTGTATTTTTTGAACACAATTCTTCTTTTATCCAACTGAGGCCCTTCTGTGATCATGAAAAAACAGAAACTGTTGTGAACTACAGTTTACACTCATAAGAGGTTGACATGGGTCAGTTCTCCAAGGTTATTCTTAGTTCAACTGCTGTGTAAACTGTTGATGTCACTGACTGGAGGCTGCTCTTCAGGACATTATAGATATGATAATTATATGACAGAAAATGCAACATATAGTTGAATCTGACCTTCAAGTTCACTAGCTTAAAAAAGGAAAAAAATGTCTGTAAGAAATTTGCTGCTTTTCCCATTACTAAGATGTAATAAATGCCTTCAAGTTTATACTCAGTCGACAGCATATACACATGGACAGCAGTGCCCATCCATCCAAATGTACCCCAAGCTAGGGTACATTTTAAGTCTCAATGATCACTGCCTCCAGAAAGCATTTTTGAGACAAAACAGGCAAAGTCTTTTGCATATCTAGACAATCATCCAATACTAGGATCTTCACTCTCACATAAACACTTCATGTTTTTCCACAGAGGAATCTGAGATAGATTTTTCTGAGAAATAACAAACCACCAAAAATTAATAAATGACAAACAAGGGAAAAGCACCACTTCCTCACTCAGCACATTTTCCTTGATTTTCATTAAGCATTCAGATTTACAGATGCTGATATTGCCACAAGAGCAGTTTTTTTCTGGTTTAACTTCCTCTTCCAGTAGAGCAAGCACAGCTGCAAAATGCAAGCTCACTTCTAGGCTCTCTTACACATCACCAGTTTACCACATTCCAACCAGTCACAGCTGTGCAACACCCCGTCAGGGTACTGGGATTACTGCAGTGCCACAGACAGTTTAAGTGAGGCTCATGGAGCTGTACAATTTTAACTATGTTTTATATGTATAATTAAATGATGCATGACATGGAAATAAGCCAGCTGTACTGAAACTGAACAAACTAACTGCTCTGATGCAACAGTTAAGCATCTCATCAGTTCTAAAATGAAACAGGTTTAAAGCAAAAACAATATAGAGAACAGAATGCTTGACACTGTTAAATAGCATGGTCAAAGGATAATTTTTGAACATTAAGGAAATGCATTCACCCAGTCAAATTTTCAAAAGAATTCCTGGCACCAAAATGTTCTCTGTTTGCTTTTTCACCATGTTTTAAGAATGGATCACTCTGGGGGAAGAAAATCCTGTGCGCAAAACACTGCGTGAAACTAAACAATCCTTAAACATGGCTAATTTCCATGTGGAGCTGATGATTTAGCACTGTCATCCTTCAGCAGAGGAGAAAGAACTACCTGTCTTTAGTTTATTTAGGTAAGATGAAAAAAGTGAGGAGCGTGAATTTGATCTTGCTTCAATTTACTTCAGTGGAAAAACTCTTGCCATGACTTCAGTGAGAATGAGACTGCATCTTAATTCATTCTATATGGAGAAAAACAAATCAGCTGAGAATAATGCTTTTGTTTATTAGATGTAAATTACTACCATAGTCGTTTCTAACAGTGCTAAGTAAATCCTGCTTTAAAAGCCAAACGTTGCCTTCAGTCCTGCTTATTCCTCTGTACTGTGTCACAATGCAGGATTCCTGGTCCTCTGACCAAGTCACCGCTGTCACAGTAAGCATGGCTTGCTCTGGGGAATGGCCACATTCCCACACGGGAATGATAGATGTTTGTGGATGTCACTGGTGACAATGTCCAAATCTGGGCTAGGGCATGCCCCCCAGCCAAGAAACTAGGGTGCACACTTTTGTAATATAAATGCATTCACTGAGAACACAGACTACACTTACTAAACTGTCCATGAAAAGCAGCCAAGTAAATCAAATCAATAGGGTTAAATTTGCAATTAGGATTCTCTCTTTCGGCAGAAAATTTTAGGATAGCCACAAATTGAGAAAAATTTGCTTTTTTTTCTTCTTTTTCTCAGAAGGCAATCAACCTTCTGGTCTGGCTATTCTTTACTTCTCCCTATGAAGTAAAATCTAAAAAGACACACACACGATATTTATGGAAGGACCTCCCAATGAATTAGGAAAAATTATTACTCAGAAGATCAAACAGAAACAAGACTGTCTACACTGTATGAATTAAACATACATGAATTAGGACACTGAGCCTTCCATTCTTTAGTAACAGAACTGATGCTGTCCTGAAAATGACATTAATGAATTAGACTGGTATATGAAAACCTTCTGCATCTGCTCTAGAGGTTGGAATGAGGATGTTAAATGAGGCAGCAGACAACAAGGACGTGCTGCTTAGGGAAGCTGAATATCACTTCTGTGCTTGTGGAGTTCTGCAGTTTGGATGAAGGTCACAGGTTATCTCCAGCTACATGAAAATGAGTGATAAATACACACTGTTGGTCTTAGACTGAAAGCAGTACTAGGCAAAGAGAGTCAAAATATGGAATATTACTCAAAATCATCCCCTGGTTTTCTAAAGATCATAATCTTCTATTAGAAGACAGTTTGTTACCTTCTCCTAATATTAAAGCTGTAATAGTAAAAGCACCTCAATCTTGTAGAAGTATCTAAGATACACAGAATAAGTAAGGTATATGGAGTGAGAGCACCCTAAAAACATCACAAGAGGAGTGACAATTTCTGGGATAGTAATGACATGAACGAGTATCTAAACGTTAAGTCTGAGTGAATAAGAGAATTTTTCAACTAATGGATCAGGGAAAATGTGAAAGGATGAGATATGTGATTAAAGATCATAGTGTATTCGGTTAACACAGGTGGAAAATATATGACTTTGATTCTGTACTACAACATATTTTAATTGATTTGTGTGTAGTTTTAGTTTTATACATGCACAATTTTTTAGAACACATCTTTAGACTGGGACAAACAATAAAGGAAATCCATTGTATGACTTTACATTGATCCCAACATCACTCACTGGAATATCTTAACATTTCCTGCACAGATTCCCATTCGTTAAGATGACAACCTTGAGAAGAAGGAAACCTATAACTGCCATTCAGAGAAGGTCTAAAATTTCAATTGCTGTTTGAACACAAAGGAGCTTTGACATGCTGTGGTTTATTGAAGCACTCCTGCAGTTATAGACACATCTTTAACCACCCTACCCTCTCCCTCTTCCTCCATCCACCACTGATTGATGCAACTGGGAGATTCAGTAACTGCAGAGCAAAGTCCCGCTTACTTCCAGCTCTCCTGCCCCAGCAAATGCTCAGCTCTTCTGGGAAGATGGAGCTATGCCATAAGCACATTGCACCTGAAAGGAGATGAAACCTTCCCTTCAAAGACACATGTGACCAGGTTTTTGGAACTGCCTGATGTGGCCAGTTCTCATCTGTTTTCCATAAAGAAGGAAAAGAGCCCTGTATTCTCCTCTTCATGATAGTTCAAGTATGAATTCCAAAGAACAGAGATGCCAGGACTTGTCAGTGACATGACTAACAATTTTATGAGAACTGGCAAAACAGTTCATTTCTCCTACATCTTATTCTCAGAAACCTTGGAATTGTTTTGTCTGAAAGATTTGGGGGGAGGAAGGTGGGCTTAATTCTCACAACTATATTAAATATTCAGTACATCTGATATTCTGTTGTCAACATGCAAAATATAGTTTAATTATGATAAGCTATACTGGAATCATTTACAATACATAAATGTGAAAAAACAGCATTAAATTATTTCTTGTTCCATGTGGAAAAATATACACCTTCCAACCCCCCAAGAAAGTAAGACAAGGCACAATAAATTCTGGTAATTCTCTTTCTTCTGACTTTTCAGTTCCATCACAGCTCTCAAAACTAAGATTTACGTGCTGTTTTGCATCTGTATCTGTTGTTGATTTTCCCCCCCTACAGGGATATAGGTGAATAAGTTTGGACAGGAAACGGTATCCCTCAAGCCAAACTGAAAGGTTTATAAAGTTGCTAATAAAAGTTTGGGTCAGGGCCTAAATATCAATCATCTGCTCACTGTCTTTTTAAACGAGCTCAGGCATTTTCCCAACTGTTCCCAGCAGGTCTCTGCCACTATTTTAAACTAAGATTTCAGCCATTTTTTTTCCCCTGTGTTGACCTCACTAATTTTTCTTTCTCCCCCTCTTTACCTGCCAAAGGCATCCATCAGGATTTTGCCAAAGGCTATCTGCTTTTGAAGTTGAGAGGGATTCACTAATCGTGAGTGTCAAATCCACAGTAAATGCCATGGCCATATGGTATATGCTGCTTTTGGGAATTAGCTCAAAAGGCCTAGCTGTGAGAAGGCCGGCTGTATGTCAGGAGGGTTTTACTGCTAACTTTCATAACTCATGTCAGCTCTTTCAGTTTCTGTATGCATTGGCTTCAGGGAGTGCAACTGTTCCCTGAATTTATAAAAATGTTGTCAAGATCCCTTGATCTTGCTTCCTCTGTCTCTCTCGCACAAACACATCCAAACACATTTATATACACAGTGGAATAGCATGCACAGTGGCATGCAAATCTAGCAAAAGAGAAGCTTGTAAATAAATAGCATGTCATTCTGCTTACTCAATACATTTCTCTGGGTGTTAAACTCATGATAAACATATCATAAGCCCCGATGAAGGCTCTACAGCCTGTCCCATCACACCATCCTGAGTGTAACTCTGCAATGCATAGGAAGACATAAGTTTGAAAAACAGAGCAGAAATAGCTCCCCTAAGGGCAAGGGGCTGACATAGCTGAAACATAACTAACTGGAGAGCATTTGTTTTCACTAAAGAAGGAAGTGTCAGTGACACATCTCTGTGCCTGTGGAGGTGTACTGTACATGCAAAGCAAAAAGAAATCCACCTTCTTTAAAAAATTGGCCATTAATACATAAATATGTCTGTGTTGAAATCCCTCAGACGGTACCATTCTTAACAAGAACTACACACAAGACTAAGAAATTCTGCAGAGAATCACGCTTTTGTGATCCAAAGAGGCAAGGAGAAAGAAAACCACATATGAAGAGTTTAACATACCCACTTAGTGATAGAAAAAGAATTATTACAAAAATAAATGTCAGTCCCCTTGAAACACTTGAGTCAGCGCTCTCAACTTTCTCTGATGCTGTAGGAAGGTGTGAATGTCCTCCATGTGTCACATCATCCACACCAGCCACACAGGAATGTCTCCAATGCACCTCAGAGCCTTTCAAGGACCACTCCCCTCTAATTTATGTATAGTCTGTTAACATCCTCTTGGAGCAAACAGAAATAATACTTTTAAAAGACATTTATACTTCAGAAACATGTGCCCCGACACAACAAAAAACCCAGATTTTAATACTGCCCCGAGGCAGAATTCATCCATCTTTAAGGCTTCTATTATGTATTTCCTGGTTAGTAATACAAAAAGAACTGCTGGCAGTATCACATCGAAACGAAAGTGCCAGAATCAGAAAAACTACTGAAAAGTTTACCTTTATAGGAAAGCTTCAGTCTTGGGATATTTTGTTTTGACGTTCCAGTGACTGGAAGGAACAGCATCGCTAAAGACAGCAGGCTGCAGGCACGTGGCACTTGCAAAGCTCTCATTCTGCTCTCCTCTTCTGTATCTTCTTTTGTACTATGGTGAAATATCTCCCCACTTTTCAAACAATCCAAGTTTTATCTGGAAGAAAAAAAGAAAACATCTGTAGATCTGCTTTACTGCATAAGCAACAATTCTGTAAGCAAGCCAGACCTATTTCTAAAGAGCACCTCAGTTAATTTCTTTGCTACGAAAGTATTTTTCCTCTAGTACAAGTAAATATGTTTTGTTTCTTTAATACTAAATTTACACATTTTGACATTGGAAAAATATGTAAACTTTTCAGACACCAATGTCTAGCCTAGCTAACGTTTAAGCACAAATTAAATTAATGCAGTATCCATAAAAAGAACATTTGACATTCAAAAGTGACCATGCAACTTGATAGTTAATACCAGTCCATTGGATATCTTACATGTTTTATAACTCTTTTTGTCTCAGTACAACAGCTATTGTGTGTTTATGCTATGACTAGAATGAACTGTAATGTCTCAGATGCCATGGGGGTACAAGCTGAGTTAACAGTGAGTACTTACCCATCAAAAACTAAACTAAGAAAACTGGAAAGAGCAAGCAGTTGTGTTTAGTTTTAATAGAGAAAAAAGTCAAAGCGGATGATGGATTTAAAAGTGCTTTCAGTATGATATTTCCAGCAGAACAACTGCCTCAACTCATCCACCAAAATGTCCCATAAACTTTAATGAGTGTTTCAGGCTGGGGTCAATAGGCTGATATGGGATTTTGTTAGCACAGTGTGCAACTAAGCCAGCTTTGCAACACTTTTCACTTAGTAAGAATCATTCATATTCCATAAATCTTGAAGTGTTTTACAACTGAAAGCAATTATCACTGCCCTTATTTTCCCTATGCAAAAACGGAACCATAAAGCTGCAGTGAACCTATTTCCTCAAGGTCACACAGCAAGCACAGTAGTTGAAAAGAAAACAGCAACAGCAGTCCTGCTGTCCTTTGTACCCAGCTATCAAGGATCCCTTTTGCCCAATAACTCGACTTTTGCACATGAAATTATTTGAAATGGCATCTTGAGTTCTGAAGGCAAAACTTCATGGTTAATAAATCACAGAGATCAGAGTATGAAAATATTTGTGAGACCAGATCCTTCCCCCTGCAAGTGCCTGATGCTAGAGGTCAAGGGAGATGGCTGGTGAAATGACAAATGTCAGTGTTTGAGTAATGCT